>NW_014333292.1:100549-186630 GCF_000341935.2 Cephus cinctus | reverse complement strand
GGGGGGGGGGGGAGAATGGAAGAAAATGGAAAACGCTCTAAAAATACTCAATACAGTGCCAGTTACGCTAAGTATATATAATTTTAAAAAAATAATTGAGAATTCCTACGCAGCCATTATAGATATATTCAGCAGTCCCAGTACGAAAAAAAAAATATATTAAGGAAGAACTTGCAAATTTTTTTCTTGTCTTTCTTCGTATCTGATACCAAGCGTCACTAAGTATAATCGTCGTGCACGAGTCCTACGCGTTTAGCCTTTTTTCTCATTCTTTCTCTCTTTATCGGCCACAGGCGAAGCGCTCTGCTGTCCTTCGTGGAAGATTCTCGCCACTTTCTCTCACAGGGATTGTTTTTTGTTAAGATTTACGAGTAGGAATTACCAAGCGCATAAAATGAGTGCAATACACGTGCATATTCATCTTACTCTTTCTCTCACTCTTCCTATCTCTCTCTCTCTCTTTCTCGTTCATTCTCTCAAAACCGGAATCTTATATCAATCTCGGCATCCATCTCTCTATACTCTCTTTCTCTCACGATCCATCCTCTTATACGCGACAGAAAAATATTCTTGAAGTCGTTATTAATTTTTTCTTTTTCTTGCTTCCTGATCCGAATAGTCTTATGTTTAGTTACCATGCAACACTGGCGCAAAAGCTCTTGACGTTTAGAAAAGGAAACGATGACATCTAGTTCGATGCCCTTTATCATTTTTTTTCCCTTGTTCACCTAACATTGATTAGCTTTTCCGTACCGTTGCATTCTGATCTGCCTCCTTGCAGTTGCTGCATATGTAGTCGTCCTCTTCAGCTATTTCTGTCCGATCCAGACCGACGCAGTGCATATGGAACCAACCTTCACAGCCGCCGTCGCACTGAACCCAGTCGACCTCACGACCTTTTATTTGTCATTCAACATAAAAAAGAGAAAACATTTAAAAAACAATTAGATGCTGAACTTTGAATACTGTGAATAAGAGGATCAGGTAATGAATAAAAAAAAAATTGAAGAAAGTACAAAACTTACCGCTTGGTCGTAAACAATTGACAGCTGCACAATCATCTTCCTCGTCGGATGTATCCTGTTTAGTCTTCTTCCTGTTGCCGCCACGTTTCTTGGGGATTTCTTCGCCTTCCTTGCGCTTGAGCTGTAATTGATATAAAAGTCAAATTTTGACCTAGGCGATGTTCTAGATTGATGCACGTAGAACCCATGATACCCTGGTACCTTCCTTCTATACGACTTGAATATTGAATACGTACCTTCCGTGGTCCACGTTTAACTTGACCTGCCGTGGAGACGATCTTCTTGTCCTTGACAAATCCCTTACGCTTCATAAGATTCTTCTCGTCCATCTTCTGTCGACCAAGCTTCTTCAAGAGCTCGAATTCCTCGGACTTACGTTTGCGGCCCCGCTTCTTCACATCTTTCATGTCGTGCTTGAACGTCGCCTGAACTTCCTCGAAGGCTGCATACTTTCGCACACTGCTTGGACTATTTGTGTGGCTCAGGATTCGCCAGATGTGTTGTGTCTCGTCCAATGCGACTTCCAAGAGATCACCCTCCATCATGAGCTCCTCGAGACGCGTTCGAGCGCTTTCAGAGAGAACCACTGCTGCCTCGGAATCCTGTGATTGTGATTTGGGTTGGAATTTGGAAACTGGACAAAAAAACAATTGTTATAGCAATCTCACAACAATATCTGAAATTAAGATATGCTTAGTATCACAACTACCATAGGAATACGCATGCTCGTTACTGTTGAACGTGCTGCAGGTAGGTTCGTCGTCTTCAATAGTGACGACGTCATCATCGTCATCCTGGAAAAGATATTATATTGATGAATTCTTTCTCAAATAATATTATTTTTGTTATACTTACAGCTGTGCTAGGTACACTGTCATCAGAATGAACACCACTGAGGGGTGCAATTGCTTGAATCCTTTGATGTAATTCTGGATTATTAGCGGCCTTTTTAAGCTCACTATTTATGATCTTCTCCGTTTTCTCCCTAGCCGCAGCTTCCACAAGTTTCTGTGAAAGAACGGAGAGCTTCGCCAGGGCAGAGGATAGTTCATCTGTACTGAGCGCTTGTCTAGCACGATCCTGAAACATACAATTTATCAAACATCTCGTCCGCAAGGTATTCTCCATTTAATTCTTCTAGATTTAACGAACCTGCCAGTTCATGGCACGCTCCGTAAGGCACTGCAGAGCTTCGCCTTCGGGTAGACGCACTGGAATCTTCTGCAGGCTCACCAAGAGTGCCAGAATAGTCTCTAGACGTGGCCTCCTGGAGCGCAGGCAGCAGGGACAGAGAAATTTGGTTTCACGCGATGTGGGTATCTTTCCTTTGTACGTGGTCTTAGGAAGAGGCACACAATTTGCTACAATGAACATAAAAATGTCAATCATCAGTGAGGAAGAAAATGTGGAATTAATATAAATAACTACAAGGAATAAACAGTGTACTTACAGTGAAACCAGTCCTTGCACAGTTCGCACTGTAGCATAAGACCGAACCTGGGTCTACGGCAAACGCAATACCGGGAATCCTCCATGTCAGTCTTCATCAAGTTCCTCTCTCTAAGATTCCGCATAGCCTCCATCTCGCGTTGTTCAGCAAGTTTAAATGCGGCGACAACGTTGGCTGAGTCGTTACTGTCGTCGAGCTTTGTGTCACAGACGAAAACGGCGCCGACGGACTCGTCACCCTTGTTTCGTTTTGTCTTCATCGCCTGAACGCCGACGCCGATCCTTGGCGAAAGAGCCTCCATGAGCGTGTAATGAGAATTCTTCCTAAGGAACGTTCTGGCCGTTCTCTCTTTCCACGCCTTCGCCTGAGAGAGAGTAGACTCTAGCAAAGGTAGAGCGTCTAGGTGAAGAGGTATATTCCTACCCCTGCGCACCAAATCGTCCAGCGTATCGTAGTAAGGATAGTTGTCACGCGCCTGTATGTCCTCCACAGTTTTTGTCCAGGTCTTTGCCTTTGTCAATATATCCTGTAGATCGTCCAAGCTAGGCAAATAAGCGTCGATGGAGTCCGCCTCATTGACGAAATCTTCAACAGCTGCTATAGTCTGTCTGTTTTTTGTGTCCAGGTACAACTTCGCCTTCTCTTCCCACTTCTCAATACTCAACATCAACAACTGCAACTTTGATAGAGTGTTTTCAATGCTGAAATGAGGTGGGATGTTCATACCCTTCTCTATGAGTTTAACGAGATCCTCGCGACTTGCTGATTTTGGTTCTTCCTGGATGGACTTAACTTCTTCGAGCCACTGAATCTGTGTTAATCTCTGAGAAAATTACATTTACAGTGTCAATGGTGACACAATAGCAAGCAAATTGTTTATCAAATAAATTTTTGTTTCTTACCTGTTTAAGACGAACCAATTGTGGTAGTTCAATGCAAATGGAATCACCAAAGTCTATGCACTTTTCTAACTTTTCCAGGTCACAGTCATCTTCCTTGGCCTCGAGCTCCTCTGCGTCCTTCTGGAACTGGAGCACTTGATCCAAGATGTATTTAACACCATCAGATTCCTTGAGTTCACAACAGAGATTTGTAATCTCCTTGTAAAACAGGGTCAGCTCTTCGACGGTCAGTTTGTACTTTGTATCCACGGATTGTCTTGTTCTTGTGCGTTGTTTGTTATTTAACAATTGTTGAGCAACACTAGCACACTTTTCAGCATCCTGAACAGCTGTTGTCAGAGCGGTCAGAAGTTCACTGTCAGGAAACTTCTTTGTCTCGGCCTCATTAAGAAGATCTTTGAGTTCATTTAGTTCTATCTTGTCACCCTTGGGATCCATAGCCTCCTTGACTTTGCTCACCCAGGAGTCAAAGGACTCCGCCTTGAGTTTGAGTTTCTGCAGCATGATTGGAAGCTCATCCAATGTGTAACGATAACGTAATGTGTGCTTTTCTGGTAGACAGTCACAAAGTTCTGTGAAGTGCCGCAGACAGACCAGTTGAGAACTGTGACACGAGCAGGTCACTGCACTCAGAAAGCAGGTTGTCTTGCAGGCTTCGCACTGTCTCTCATCGTCTGGCAGAAGCTCAAAGGCTTCTCGTTCAGCCTCTGTTACACCCTGAAGATTTTTAGGTTATGTGTAAGAATTTACTTGACATTTCAATAGACTTTGTTAATCTAGTATTGGTGTACTATTTACTCAATGTTTATGTATATAGGTTATGTCACAAATAACAGAGAGATTATTAATATAATCTAAAATTCTAATTAATTAATCTCATTCTTGCTGCGTACAGTACACTTCACAATCTCAAGAACTTAAGTATCTGTTGCCTAGAAATATTCAAACAACTAATGGGGTATTTAAGTATGTACATTTCATATAATGAAAAAATACACAACTTTTAATATAAATTTACCAGTCCCTAGTAGAGCTGCAAAAATTACAGCATATTTCACTCTGTTTCAGAAACATATGTACACCATCATCACAATACTCAGATATTAATTACACTCCAGAACGAAAATTACGCAAATAAGGCTATAACTATGAATCCACTATGAAACCAAAAACCAATTCCGAAAAATCCAAACATGAGTAATTCAATAGTCCAAAAAGTGACTTATAATAAAATGCACAGAAATACCAAAAATTAAAATATTGACTTCAAACTCTTGTAAAAATTCATTCTATCCCAAACCCGACTTTCCCCAGAATTTGACAATTCACTACCCAGAAAAATCTTTCAAATGCCAGAAGAAAAAAGATCGAACTCAAGACGCGAAGATAATCTGGCAACAGATACAAACTACAGAATTCTCCTACTCAGGCAAATATAGTAGATTCACATCTCCCACTGAAATTTGCGAGCAACGCGTCTCTAAAGTAAACCTCACGAGAGTGGAAGAAAGTAAAATTCTCAAATAAATCATTCCGCGTAGTAGAAGTAACTACGTTCAGGCATCGTGGCAAGTGTAATATGGCTTGAAAAACATAACCTTTACTCACCGAATAGAGTTACATAACAGAGGCCAAAGAGGCATGCTTGACAGACAGTCGAAGGTAGTCAAGGCCGAGTACGAGTGGGTGGCTTTTTTTCGCAAAAAGCACCCTGACCGGAGACGGTAAGTAGGTAAGGATTTAACAAGAACAAAACACGAACGCGGGGACATTAATTGAGAATGTAACGTGGACGGCAGGGCCGTGTTCAGCCGTGTTGTCCAATGGACTGGCAATGCACGAACACACGTGGCGCGTTCTGTATTAGTGCTCTTGTCCATGAAAGCTCCTGGCATGTGGCATACTACTTAGCTCGAAGATATCTGACTCTCTGGCGGCGCGCTATACTGCCTTCGTGCTAACTCATGTCTTCCCGACTTTCAACAAACTGGCGAACCAATGAGTCACTTTATTCCTTCTCCCGACGTCTTACCGCGTGTGGGAGCGCTGATTCTTATTGTTTGCCTCCTTTCCCTAATTTGTCTATCTTTTTAAACTTTGTAGGGAGATTTGATCTAAAACTCTTATTTGGGCAATCTCTTCATGTTCAACAAGTAAATAATGGTGCTCTAACGGTATTTAATAGGGGTTGACCATCCTCAGGATAAAATTGGCTTTAGTTATCCAAGTACAGGGAAAAATATACTGTTAAATCTACATAGCACAGCAAAAATTATTTTTGGTATCTACTACTCGGCTCATGCGTCCTGCTTGCTCTCTGGTAAATGATATATATGTATAATGATATAGAGGGATTTTGTTTGGTGGTGGTGTTAGTGTAACAAAAATTATTTTGTCTGCTAGAAATTCAGCAGCGGATGCATTTTATTGATGGAAGTAGAAAACTTTGAGACTCACCCATTCCAGAAGATTTTTTCGCAGTTTTTTCTCATCTTCTACCATTTGCAGCATGTCGTGATATGTTGCCGTGGCTATACCGATGTCCAGAGAGTCGGGATCCAAGGACATTTTGCACACCAGTTCATCGTGGGAGAATACACAAAAACGTCTGAGATTCGAGTAGTGGCTTATGCAATCTCTGCCAACTTTTAACTGTAAACGATACCAGAAATATCGACGTAAGCGACTATAGTTTGTATAAAATAAAATACAGTTGATGAAACAAGAGTATACTAGAATAATCAATAAATTTAAAACAAATTAACCTACCCAATCAGCAGGTGCGAAGTTGACTGCTTCAGCAAAATTGTACCCTTGATTAAACCCGGCATGATAAGCCCTAGGAAACGTAATGACAAATTCCCCTGCATGTTGATCAGTCCTGAAGACTGGAACCCCTACAATTTTTTTTTCAAAGTAATACAATCAATACATCCCAGCAAATGTATTTCAATCATTATGGTTTTATATATTCTTGAATATTTAACATGTTTACCTTCTCTCATGAGAATGTTGGGATTCATGATAGTGACCAACTGATGAAGAAGATCTGGTTGACTATGAAAGAGTTCCGGTGCGGCAGATTTCATGGAGTGCTCAAAACGCTCCGCCTGAGATCCAGGAACTCCATACCAGGTTTTCGGCTCGCCCCAGTGCAGATAATTAATAGAGTAACTCCAGTGATCTTCGTTGTGCCAACAGAAAGTGGCGAAGCACATCCCCACGTACATCCATGGAACCTTCATCCCACTTATATCTGCGTTTATGTGTCCCAGGACGCTACCGTGTAGCACTGGTAGATTATTCAAATTCCAAGAGGACTCGGCGTATTCTTGGTCGCAAGTGAACAGATTGACGCTAGTTTTCGTAGGGAATCCTGAGCCGTGATCCATTGTATGTAAATCTGCGCCATATTCCACCGTTACATCCTCATCTATGGAGGAGACAATACGCCAAAATTCCTTTTCCACCAGAGGTGTTGGGACCATCTGAAAACCAGTCAAATATTTTTATTAGCATCAGCTTCTGCTATTTGTATAATAGATGACCACTACAGTAAGCTTTGGTCTACTTACATGGACTGGCATATTAAAGTAGTCACTCTTAAACTGATCAGCCATTTCTCCAAACTGTTGCAGAGTGTATTCCCTCTGTGCTTGCTCAAATCCAAAAGCCTCCATAGGTTTGGAAACTTCCTCAGCAACACATTTTGGACACCTCCAGTCGCCTTTCGGTATTTCCGTTAATGGCGGCATCAGGCAGAAGGTGTGGTAACTGTCGTCACAACCGTCGCACAGCAACATGCTCTCCTCGGTGTCGCCCCTTCCGCAATTGTGACAGATATACTTAGCCAACTGAAAACCAAGTGAAAGGGTAACCAATAAGAAATTATGGAACCATGGAAGTGGAAGAATGAGAAAAACCCTCAAGGGATCTTCCTTACTGGATCGAAGTCGTAATTCAGCTTAACGCCCCTCGTCTTATTCGATTTCTTTGGCTCTTTGGTATTGAAGCCAGCCATCTTCGGCCCGGCACCATAAAACTGTAGTTTCTTGAGCTCCTTACTATTATCGTTGTCATCTTGACTCCTATCTTTGTTCCTATCCCTCTCCCTAATGTCTTTGTAATCACCATCGGACTCGCACTCATCTTTACAGTCCTCCAGTTTTATTGGTGATACTGTGGACTCCTGTTTCTCCTCCTGACCTGTAAAGCGCTTCGACCTCCTGGAGAACTTCTCGTTTGGTGGTTTTATTTGTTGTCTTGATATTATACCATGAGGCTTGTAATCCCTGTCCTTCTTCTCATTAGCCTCCGAATCGGGTTCAAATTTCTACACAGAGAAACAGAAATGGATGAAGATGACGTCGAAATGAAGATAGTACGTAGAATAATCTTATCAGCAACATAAAGAAATAATATCATATTGATATAAATCAGCATATCTATTATGGATAAGACAAATAGTAATCAGTTCAAGTTAGCCTGAGCTGTCTATTATCTAGTTTTTTTAAGGCTGATAAGTGAAGTTAATTAATTTAGAAGTGTTTGAAAACTATTATTTGTATTTGTTTGTATACAGTAAAAAGGTGTACTTACAATATCGGTTAATATTTTTCCTTGCTTGAAGACGTCAAATGGATATAGAATTCTTTCGTAATGATTTTTCAAAATACTCCCTACGCTCCTGCCTGATGGGTAACCAAGTTTATTCGCTATCTTGGCCCATCTTCTTTCTTTAGTCACTATTTCAATACCTCCTAGAACAAAAAGTATTTAACAAATAAAAACAAATCAGTTTCAATAAATTCTGGAGATTATTAGTTTGTCTTTTGAACTACAAACCTTCACTTGTAACGATTCTGTGTAAGGAATAAAGATCCAGTGCCTTGCGTTCAACCAATGGAATTTTCAAGGAGGATCCTTGGAGCTCCCAGAACTTAGCAATTTGATCTAGAAAATTTAACTTAATCCTAGTCTTGGCTTCTAATTCGTTTAACCTCTGAATTCGAGGAACGAATTTAAATTTGTCCACATCTACTGCAAAGGGTGGTTGCCAATTCTGAAACAAAAAA
This sequence comes from Cephus cinctus, assembly GCF_000341935.2. Classification (NCBI taxonomy): domain Eukaryota; kingdom Metazoa; phylum Arthropoda; class Insecta; order Hymenoptera; family Cephidae; genus Cephus; species Cephus cinctus. The sequence goes on along the minus strand of NW_014333292.1, from coordinate 178,178 downwards.
TGTGTTCATGGTTAAATAAAGTTTTCGATGCTTTCAAAGAGATCTCTTTGTATTTAAATCTCTAGTAGATAGAGGGTGGAAAAAACTTTACAATTCAGTCTCACATTAAAAAAAAACGCAAAAATGAGTACCAAGGAGCTAAGGAGAAACTATTAAAGAAATTGGACAATTAAATGATCAATCTTCTAGAGCCTAATGTACCTTTACGTACTTAAATAGTGTTTTAATGTAACATCTGTGCTTAGATTGTGTCAAAGCAACATAGCAGGGCTACTACAGTGTATTGTATAATTGCCATCGTGTTAGGTAAATTAGGTCAGTGGAATAATCGTCAAGATAATGAACAGGAATGCTTAGATTTGCAATAATGGCATGGAGTGCTAACACATTATACACAGAAGGGTGACTGATGATACTTGCTAAATTAGCAAAATTCCATAGGACTTAACAAACTAGCACTATTGAAAAACAGAAGTAACAGTAGGAAGAAGGCTGTTAAATATTATCGAGCTATCATTTTCATGTGAGGCATTTATTTATACCTGGAGAGTTATCCATCCTACCCTAAAACTTGTGTAATCAATAATAGCGTCATTGACAAGTGATTTGCAGCTATATACAATACTACGGCCCTAATATAGAAAACCTTCAGAAAAATTAGAAAAGATGATTCCAGACTCAATCAAAAATATTTTCCACAGCACATAACAATGCAAAAATGAAAAGGTAAAATGTACTATTTAAATTTTCACTAGGTTCACCCTATTCGCTGCGACAGACGTCGCCGTCTGGGAGTTGAAAAAGATATAGACTAGCGTTTACATAAAAATGCATGCAGCAGTACTATTCGATCGTGTCTTTTTCTATGGGCGCAGGAGAACTTCACGATGGCCAAGGGAGAAAATTGAATGGTAAAATTATCGATCGCAATGCCGTGGGAAACGTATGCAATTGACCATCCATCCTACCACTGAAACGATGAAAAATTCTTTCAAAATAAAAGATAGACAGTTATTCGTGCAATGGCGCCCTGTACGTTATAAAACTGTTAGCTCCTTTACTGTGCATATACTATATATTTTCCTCGGAGAGAAATGACATCAAACAAGCACTTTTATCGACTGTCAACTAACAATTTCCGGAGGGTCCAGAAAAGAAGAGCAAAAATCTCAAAGACAACAAATCCTGAATAATTAAATCTTTTGAACTACGAAAAAAAAAAGATTAATATAGGACGCTTCATTTTTCGTCAAAATAGCAGCAGCGGCATTAATTCCTACAGGAAGAGACTATGGGTCGTTGTTTTCTCGCGAAAACAAAATGGACAGACGCGTACGTTGCGCTTATAAATGGAGTCAACCGAAGTCCTTTCTACGAGAGTTCGCTCAAATAGAAATGCATGAAACATAATAATTTTTATATATTACCGAAGAAATACCCACCACAAATCTACACAATTCTTAGTCATTTTCAATTCCGAAGATCTCGAAGACTGTGTATTCTTAGGAAAAAGAGGAGAAAGAAAAAAGAAAATTAGATAAGAGAAATTACGCAAGAGATATTAGCAGTGAACTGTCACTTGATACTTGCAATGGCAGGTGAGGTTCTAGTGACTCGAATTACGAAGAGACTCCAGTCCTTGGATTTTAATTGATCAAAATAAGATGGCCGCTTGAACGAGAATTCTAGTCTAATTGTAAGTAGAATTGCAAAAATATCCCCTCGAGTTAGCATTACGTGCAAAATGACATCTTTATTTGTTTTATTGACTTTAATTGGATGAAGATATCATGTAATGCTATCTTACTCTCTTACAACTTTTAATAGAGAATTAAAAGCACAGTGCACATGGGCGGATTTCACAGGAAGAATTAAATACTGACTGAATAAAAATAAAGGCACTGATTTTATAAAGTTGTATAGGTCCACTGTACTCGAAACACTAGCATTATTATTAAAGCATTGTTTCCTGCTGGTGTAATATTATTACGGCCATTTTAATTTCATTGCCAGTAAGAGACACAATTTTCCAGAATTTCATACGACATCGTGTAAAAGAGTTTGTGATATACAAAAGCATTTCATCACTAAATAGGTCATTAATAATGAACTTAAGATTCCCATGGTGTTTCGGTAAGTAGAATGGGTTTGTAAAAGTAAAAAAAAAAAGTGAAAAAAAAAAGTAAAAACCTTTTTCTAAAAAGAGAAAAAGCCTTTCACACGTTTTATCGCTGACTAAGAAGTGGCCATTGTTACGTGTCGATGACGAGAACTGATCAATGTCTGTCACTTTATTATAGTATATATGTACATTTGTTCTTTTTCACTTTCTGATTATCCACCTCGTTTTCCTGTCTAGTTTAGAAAACAAAATAACTGACCCATAAATATCGGGATGACGCCACTAGGTAATCGAATATAATGCTGTAATGGCGATGGAAACAAAAAAAAAGCGACAAGGCGGATCCCATGAGTTTTCATTAGATGATGCAAACGCGTACAACTAAGGAACTATTTTCGTTTACTCGCTACGTCTACAGAAAGGGAAAAATATATAAGCATATCTCTCCTTTTCTCTTCCACTTACAGTATATCTGGCATTTAGAATATTACATGCTTTCCCCTTCAAATGGGAACATCTAACACGTCCATTGAAGGAAGACGGAAAAGTCCGCAACACGCCATTTCCACAGAGTCGAGAATCAAAAACCCGTTAGCCGGTGGGCGAACAGAACAGAAAATACAAGAAATGCCAAAGCACATTTTGCGAAGATTCAACGATCACTTGCCAATTCGTGAATCGACGACGAGCCAAAGAAAATTCGCTATTCGAATCCCCTAGACGCCAGAAGTAATGCAAAATGGTATACTAACAGTGTCGCGAAGAGAGAGCAATAGTTAGCAAAAAAACTCTAACGAATATGCCTTCCGGATCGTTAAAGTATCCCTTCCCATTCGGTTAGAAAATCTCGGAAATCATTGTAATTTCTGTGAAGAAAAGAAAGGACAGAATAATATCCACTTTCAAAATTTATGTTGGCCCTGGACAAAAATCTGCTCTACAGAAAAAAAAACAATAAAAAGAAACACGGGAGAACTTTTCAGAAGAAAAATATTAAGACTTTTTCAGGAAGCGTCACAGGTCGTGAGTTCATGCCAGGATAGTGCAGTGCACTAATGGCGTTCACTAGGTTTTCCAATCCTCCCTATTGGAGAGAATAAATATATTCAATAGACATAGAATGCCGTAAAGACATAATCAGAGCACGCTGTGATCAATCGAACGGGAAAGGCGGAGGGAAGGAAGGAAGATTCCTATAAATGTCGTACAGAGAGTGTTAACACATATGCATAAAAAAGTGTATAGGGCCAACAGTAGCAGCAGCAGCAGCAGGGAATAGGAACTCACGGGTGGCGGCTTGATCTTGCAGATACCGGATTTCTCAGCATGCTGTCGTATCTTGGCTATATATCCAAGTGGATCCAGGAACTCCTCAGCGGAGGGTTCGAATACTGGAGCCTCCGGTGGAATGACAAACTCGAAATCCGATTCACTCCTGTCGCCCATGTCTTTGGCTCGCTGATGGCTCCCTAGACGAGGCTCGGTACCGATATTTACGTCGAGCTTCGAGACCATGGCTCCCCGGCTGCTTTGCCCAGGAGGAAGTTGTATGTCCGCTGCAGGAGGTTAACGAGCGTTGTCTGATGCACTGAATACACTACTCTGGTACGTGAGATTGGTGCAACTCATCGAGGAGCGTTCCTGGCGCAGCCATGACTACGAACACCGTGTGTGTATTTATTCGTCGCTGACAATGAAACACAGATGCTTTTTAATGCGGCCACCACGCTACCTCATCCGTCACGTAGCCTCGCGCACGGGCAACTGTCCTGCTTAATGCCTTACCCCTACTCTTTCTCCCTCTATTGGATTTTTTGGGCCCTGTTTGATCGACCTGACACCTCGTCGAGATTCCCCAAAGCATTTGCCTTTTACAAAACTGCGGCGGTACTTATCGGCCGAAATTTGAAGAAGTCCTTTCGTTCTTTCTTTCTTTACATATTCTTACCTCTATTGATGATTAACAGATATGGTTGAATTTTAAGATTTGCATATTTGTCTTCTCGAGAGAATTTGCATAAACAAGATTTTCTTACAGGGATTGGAATTTGCGTGAATTTATTATTAATCTCTGGGGAATATAGACATTACCGACTAAGATTTTCGTACTAGTATATAATGCTTGAATTGCATTATTTGGTATGGAAATTATATTTTATTTTATGTTTTTCGTGGATTTGGCGTATAAGTTCTAATTATTGCGAATTCTTTTTTTAAGAACTTGTATATATGCATTAAGGTTTCAGTTTCTAGTAATTATTTCTTTATAGAAATGTTCACTGGTAGCACTGTAATCTTACGACATATTGGTAACTCTGCTGAATGTGTGCAGTTTGCCTTCTGCTTTTACGTCGTTGCTGAAAGAAGTAAGTATTTCTTGTTTAATTACGTAATTATTAACCCTATAACATGTACTTTTTTAGTTTAAATATGTTTAAATTTAGATATAACCTTGAACATTCTTACATTGTCATTATCTAATTCATAAAACTTTCAAAGAATATATTCGCAAAAAAATAATAGCTCATTAAACTTGTCTCTAATTCAATGACATCGTTATCAGATTCATTACTTGACATTATCGATTATTAATAAAAGCACTTTTATTTTTACAGAGAGCAATAATCATGGGTAAACACTTTGGAGAGCTCGCCAAGATCAGTGGCATTGTCACGTTTCGTCTCAGTCCACATGAACAAAAAGCTTTTGCTGGAATGATTAGCCATGGTATCCCTAACATGTTCAGAAGGTTTAGTGAGAATGTATTTCGTGTAACTCCACGTGGGTATTTTTGAATTAAAACATATTTCTGAAAACTGTCACACCAAAACTAATATTCTTTTCTTACAGCCTTTATTGTTAGTTACTTGTGGTATGACTGGGCAAAAAAGGATCATGAGAAACAGACTCGAAAGAATCCCAAAAATTATGAAAATGATGTATAAATCATCCCTTGTAATAAAACATTAGTACGATTTTGTTGTAAGTTTACAATATGTCTCAACAGTATGGAGGAAAATGACAGTAATGTAAAATAATCTACTGTATGAGTATACTTTTTCTGTCATGTAAATCTCTATCTCAGTAATAAATTTATCCCTACAAAACTAAAACTTATTTTGTATCAATATGAAAATCCTAAATCACTTGTATATGACATTTGATTGCTGCTGCTAATGGTAATGAAATGTTTAACTACAATTATACAAACAAAAAATATGGTTGTAATAGATGCTGCATACTCAAATGAAGCAGAGTAATACTTATTCAATTTTTTCTTTTTAAACTCCACATTCATTGCTCTTTTTCTCTGACTATGAACATAGTAAGTCCTTAAAATTTCATAAGTTCTGTTACGCAAATCTATCAATGCCTATGAGTTTCTCTCAGTGGTTCTCAGATAGTGAAATCAAAAACTTAGGTAGGCGTAATTTCTGCACGTTCACGCGTTATGTTAAATATCCCGCCAACATAAAATCCAACGAGTTATGGTTAACAGGTGTTTCTTACCTAAGGAATCAGAAGAAAATTCATCAATCTCTTTGGTATGTAACAACTTCAACGATTGGTCGAAGATACTAGACTTCGTGTATCTCCGTAAGTTCGCATCAAAGAAAACGTATACTTCAAATTCTACAGTTTAAAAATCGAGAAATAAAACTAAAATATTCCACCCAGTCGTAAGTGACAAAAAACCATAATAAAAAAATTAAAATTACTTTTCATTTAATTTAACACAATTTTGAATAATGATCATAAACAAAGTATATACAATTAAATTTCCTGTACTGCAAAATATTATTATCAGTGACGTCAACGTTCCAGGAATCAAAATCAAACCTATGAATATACAAATGATCCCAGGACAATATTTCCTATTATAATATACCCGTTAATAAATTTTGGAACACCGATATTGAAATTTGTTTTAAGGCCTCAAATAATTACACCAATATATACGTCCCTGGGACCGAGCGACAGTCCCCGATTCCGTTGGGCCCAAACCGTGAACTCGAGACGTCCAATGAGAAAGTCCGTATTAAAAATCCAGGTACAGCGGACAGGTAAGCTGATGGGAAAGGGCCTGAAGTGCAGTAGTCAGGTATTTCCAGTCGATGATGAGCAGGTTCCTAGGTCCACCGAAAACCGGGTCGCCTTGTCTCTCCTTGTAAATAGGTAAGTCCCGACGGTGGTGACATTAGTGAAGTTACCTGAGGGATAAACGGGATCCCTACTGTGAGTGTATATACAGTGTACGTGTAGGATCCATGTTGATCTTCAATAACGTATCGCGAGGATCCTGCTAAGATTTATAAGAGCCCACGCCCGGGATAGATCAGCGAATATTTCTCTTTAACGTAAGAAGCGTTCTGGGATCTTCCTGTCAAAAAGGTATTTATGCCAGTGATTTCTAGTGGGATCACTGTGACGTCTCATTCAAAATGACAAAAACATTTTTAGATAAGTCCTCCCATCCCGAAGATACTGAACCTCGTCTCTCTGGAACCTGTCAGTCGCAATCAGAAACGTATGGCTGAAATGAATCGTCCTTATTAAAGGATTTCACTCGCTGTAGGACAATACAAAACAATTCTATAAGTCTCTTATCAATTACTTATTTGTACTGAATTTTCTTGCTCTATTAGAAAAATTTGTTATCGTCCCTCGCATTTGTTTTGTCACGCAGAATAACGTGTTTTCACGCTTTTATCATCGTACGCTGATGATATTTTCTATAACGCCGTAGAATGTAGCGCTTGGTCAATATTATTTTCATGCTCCATTATTCTTCTTCTCTTTTTTTAGCTTCTATTCAATTTCTATAAGTGATCATTTTTTTCTGTTCAATCAATTTGGAATTTCATTTAACTCAAGAAACAAGCCAAGCGTGATTTACCGTTCAAGTGCATCAGAGTTAGGAAGAATGTGAATGTTTACCAAGACCCTGGAATCAGAGAGACGGATGTGCTCTTTAAATTTCACAATTACGAAGCTCATACATTATTTTCATCCAAAGAGACAATCAATTACATAGTTTCATAAAAAAACTATGAAATAAATCTCAGTTGCGTTCACTACCGTTTCAAAATCTGATTTTATCATTCGATTAACCTAACAGTCATGAGTGAAAATTATATTTCCTTTAAATCTTTTGATATTTCAAAAGAAATACTACATATTTATCATCCATAAAATTTAATCAACAGTGCACTCAAAAGATCGCAACTTATTGGAGAAATTGTCGTTGTAAGAAAGACACTAAAGAAAAAATTTCTTTTTAACTTTTTTCGTTTATTTTAATAATGACTAACTCGCGCGCCATCCAACATTATTAATCAGTGGATATGATGTGTAATCTCTAATCTCATCTGAATTGACGACGTATTTATATAGATACCTGGTTTCTTCCTCCCAAAGGCTGTCTTCATATTTCTCTCTCTCGCTCTCTATTTCTCTCTGTATATACCATTGCAAACATTCGTGACATAGATCGTCATGATAAATGCCCAATCGCAAAGTTTAATCGGTACAATGGAAATTTATCAGCCACTGGAATTCTTCCTCGGTGGACACTAACTTAACCATTGATGCGTATATTATTAAACTTTCATGAAATTCACCTCACATTATTCGGAGGACAGTGAAATATCGATCCACCAAATATAATGATATAAACGTAAATATATATAACGGCTTGCCAATGTTTCTGAGTGTTTTCTTTTTTGATGTTCGATTGGCTAAGTGCTGAAGGATCGTCATGAGCCTCGTCAGTGGACATTCCGATGTGAATTCTTCTCAGGGCGTGTCCCACGTCATCTTCGTCCCCTCTGACAAAAACGATATACACCAAGTGGAGAAAATTTATTTGTAGAAAGTCGAATGCGCCAACAGGGCCAAAAGAATTCATTAATTATCCTATCATATGAATTCGATTGATTAAGTATATACTATATAGTATCCATCGGACAAATTCCAAAGATCTCTCAAGGACATCAGTCATTCTTCGATTGGTCTAAATAGCACAGTACACACTATGATGTTTCAGAAAAATTATCTCAACTATGCACCAAAGCATGTACCGCTGTTAAGGAATCAATAGAAAATAATTGTCAAGATCATTTGGGTCGGTATTAATCTGACTGGATAACTAAATTATCTATCTAGTATGAACGACCAATAAATCAAGCAGCTAATATCTACTTGATGTCCAAGTACGTTCGAGGTAACAGATCTGTTACTCCACGTCTCGTAAGATATATTACCATTTTTATATTCCCATTTTTTTCTTCATATACTCTGTCCTTTACCAGCGGGCGTGTCTGCATCCATAAATAATTAATCCGCCAGCACACGGATACACGGCAATGCAAACGTGCGTAGCCGGCACGTGGGATATAAAAGAATAGAATCTCTTCTTTGACGTAGATAAAATTAAAAAAAGATAAAGGGAATTCTTCATCATTTCAAAATCATCAAGGATCTTGGCAAGTTCGTAATCACTGAGAATTCAACACGTAGACGAATCAATGGGAATAAAATAATTTTTTCATGCTCTCGACGATTCAAAGGACCCGGGGCGACCGTTAATCGCCGCATGGAAGCGAGACGTTATAAAAAAAAATGAAAGATAGGAAGAAAGTGGCAATATTAAATTACAGGAAGTCATTCAACAGGGGCTTCGATATATTGCTGGATGTATACACGACTCCTACTGTACAGCCTCAGGATTTTACAGTTACCTACGTATTTACGGTTTATTCGCACCGGGTCTCAACCACCTGGAATTTTCCCCCTTAGGCGCCATTTTGTTACCTTCTCACATAAATTCTCTCGTTATTACAACCTGAAAATTCAACCACACTGACTCTACTTTATCGACATTTTTTCACAAGGGTCTCCCATCCTTAGAAAATCAATGGTAATTCCTTTATGGTGTCCCTTAACAGGTAAAGTAGAGTTATACCTGCATCTTTATTCCCATGCGAATTCTAGCACGTTCAGGTTGGAATTCAAAGAATTCCAGGTAGAAATATATGTTACAGAGCGCGTTAACTCGGCTGCACAAGCAACCTACACAGCCTACTCTCATTACGTGCCTTCCCTTTTCACCGGCTCTCTATCTACGCCTATATACATATTTTCACTATACCAGCAACTATAGTACTAGCTGATCCTCTAACTGTATACACTCTAGACTATAGTATTCATTATAGAGCCGCATAGTTTCTGACTATTTTCTATACAGTAGACTCTGGTATTTACCAGGCGGCTTTAATACTCAAGAACGCGTAATGATTCTGGACAACATGAACAGCGCAAGGTGCCGTTTTCATTTTTCTGTCTTTCGTTCTTCGACTCGGAATTTTTTTTAACAAAAAAACTTAAAATTCCACGACAAAGTTATCCATTCACGTATACTTGTGGGTTTTTTTTTTTTTTTTTTTATAAAAATTATCAGACTGCCTTAATATCCCCGAAAGCCTCTATTGGACTACGCATAAGTTATCGCGACTTTTTTTCTCCGTATTTGCCAAATGATTCACAGTACATCATTGTTTCGTTGGCTTGTTTCCCACGTGAGGATATAATGCTATACGTCAGGGCCGCATCCCACCACGGTCGTCTAAGAATTTTATTATCGTGATATCGATAAGATATATTCTCTGCGTGATGGATGAAAATTATTGACAATGAGATTTCGAGTATTATGTTTTAATTGGTGCTTTGCTATTTTTGATGGATATGCGTCATTTTATTTTTTTTGAAGAACAATTTAACATTTTTCTTCGTATACCTCAGGGCGCTCGGACATTAGTCTTATGTCATGAAAAATCATACAACAATTATTTTCAATCTTATCCTGTTAGGGACGTGTGGTAATGCTGAGAAAATATTTCTTATCACCTATATCTATATGGAATTACATGTATGTCTCTGATTAATCAATAAGGATTCAGTTTGACATCGTGGTTTAAAGTTTTGGCTGTTTGACCATTTAACGAGTTGGGAATAAATTCGGTTGTAACGAGGTAATAACGAGTACACGAATACAATTTTCTCTTTACCGTTAGGGGCCACGATGCATATAAGAAATCCGCAGTAATACCGTTCGGCCATTCTTCCTTGTACTCTTATTAATTGCAATTATGCTGAGCATTTAATAACACTTAAAAAAATTCTTTAATCTATTTTTATCAAGCACTAATGTCCAACGACAGTACAGAAGTAAGATGTACCAAGTATTGTTACATTACAAATATTATTTATCAGACGCTGATATCGCTTGTAGAATTCCAGAGTATTGGGGAAAAAAGAAAATTTATAGATAACACACAATTGTTAGATTTTTCATAATAACAATATTATCTGGTGTCCAAGCCTACACGGTGTCAAAGCGTGTCAGTCTAATTTTGTGAATGTCGAATTAGGCTGTCAAGAAATTTCATGCGCTCCTGTAGTGCGCCATCACGATTGGCTTTCATGAGGACCATTTATGGGAATGCCAAGTACGTTGGCGGAAGTGATTTTTTTTTATGGTCGCGCGATGCATCGTCAATTAATTATGTTGTTCTGTGGTTTGCTAGAGACATAGTTTTAGGATGCACATTTATTTTGATCTGTCTCTTTTTTTGTTTTTGTAGTTCTCAAACAAAGTGCATGATGCCATACTACAACAGTGGTCATGGATCTTCTTACAATAAAGGTCAGTGGGCTTTAATTAATTGTGTGCCATAAAATTAATTGAGACTAATTGGATCTTTTAATGAGTAATCTTTTTCATACGTTTTAGATGGCGGATCCAGCGGACCACCAAGCACTTCCGGTGGTGGGCCACCGGGATCCGAGCCTACTTATATGATGGAACACTTGGCTACTTTTACTGTGACAAAAGAAACTGGTATAGTTTATCCAGCTGATGGGATGCGACGTTTGCTACAGCTGGAGAAAAGCAATGGCATCTGGAGTCAGAAGATGCAATTGAGATTGGAAAGAAATTGGGTTCTTATTATGGACAACGAAACAGGAGTAAGTGTCGATGTCAGGCTGGATCGAGTTGGCTGGATTAATTTTATATGGAAGATGTTTAATTGACGTTGTATTGTTTGCTTTAGGCGGTCATGGAAAGATTCCCAGCTTCTTTGATCCAGGAGCCCACAGCCTTCACTTCAAGGGATCCCATGGAAATGTACAATAATATTCTTGTCTTCACTGTGGCCGATGATAGCTCATCCGGTCAGAGAGCTGAGATGCACATATTTCAGTGTCAGAGTGTCTCAGCGCAGGACCTTGTGGAGGACCTCAAGATGCTGCAGATAGGTAAACTAGTTCCTGGAGGAGGATCACCGCGTGGTCCGAGAGGACAGATACCACCGCCTCCAGCGCTACCACCGCCAGAGCCACCTTTGAATGGTGTCAACGTCCGGGAACAAGTGTCTGCCTTTAATGCAGCAAATAGTAAGAATCCTAGTGGCAACAAAATATTCGTACAAGTCAAAAGCGCACCTCGATCATCCCCAGGGAGACGGTACCCTGGTGTTAAAATAACGATCTTTTGTATTCTGCGTTATTGTCTTAGAATAGTGTTTAGCATGATTTTCTTATAGCCGACGGTCGTGCAGACTTGTCCAGGGACGAGAACAACGACGAGGTCAGCTCTACGTCCTCGGAAAAGTACGAGAGAGACGTGACCATCCTGAATCACTGCTTCGACGACATAGAGAAGTTCATAGCACGTCTGCAGCACGCAGCAGCGGCGTCCCGGGAACTGGAGCGACGTCGAAGGAATCGCAAGTCCAAGAAGCGTAATCTCGGTGACGGGATGCTGACGATGCGAGCCAAACCGCCACCGGAAATGGAGTTCATTGATATATTTCAAAAATTCAAACTCTCCTTTAATCTCTTGGCCAAGCTCAAAGCTCACATTCACGATCCCAACGCGCCGGAACTGGTCCACTTCCTGTTCACACCTCTGGCCCTTATCGTAGATGCTTCCCATGATACCAATTATGACCCCAATCTCCCAAGCAAGGTCGTCTCGCCACTGTTAACCCGAGAAGCAGTTAACCTGTTAATAAACTGTGTAACCAGTAAGGAGACGGAGCTCTGGCATTCACTAGGAGATACCTGGCTGATACCTCGAGATCAATGGAAGGGTCACGTGCCACCTTATCATCCCATATTCATGGATGGCTGGTCACCAGAGTATCCAATACCGGAAGAGAGGGACCACGATCATCTGGCGTCCCTCCTGAATGCTGACAAACAGAAACGTGATGAGCATCTACCGGAGCAGCAGCCGGATCCTTACTACAATCATCGTGAGGTGGACGAGTCCCACTATAGTAGCGACTATCTGGAGTATGAGAGCCGCGAGGAGCGTGGAGGTAACGATTACTTCGACAGGAATTACGGACCCGGTTCCTCCGAGATTTATTCTCGTGAGGATAGAGAGAGGGTCGTAGAGCAGAGCCGTGCACACAGCGATATATCTGTGGATTCTATAGAGAGAGGAGGTGGTGGAGGTGGTGGTGGTGGAGGCCCCAGAGGAGGAGGTCAGGGAATGGAAAGGGCCCAGGAAGCATGGCTGGACGATCTACTTGCTAGACACGCCAAGGTCGTTCAGGTCACTTATCCCAGGACTGCCAATAACGACAAGGAACTCACTGTGGTCCGTGGCGAGTTCCTCGAGATTTTGGATGACACCAGAAAATGGTGGAAGGCCAGGAACTCCAGGGGCCAGGTCGCTCACGTTCCACACACCATCGTCACCCCACACACTGGACAGCATCCTGCCGATAATGATGTCTTTAACAATCCTCTTTACACCAGTCGATACCAGAGACAGGGTCACGGATACAATTATGAGGTGAGAATCTTAAGGAATTTTTTTTACTTTCTACCATACAACTCCACCTGCTGATAGTAGTCGCTAAACCAATGAGACTCCTGGACCTGCAATTCTATTCTGAGTATAGATAACAATGAGCTTTCCTCTTAGAATGGTCCTATTATTACACTGGAATTTCCTAGGCGTGGTCCAGCGTTTCTATGGCCCATAAAATTATAGCACATTAAAAAAATATTTTACTAACGTCATTATTCTCTTGCTGATTAGTTTGACCTGAATAAAAATATATTTTCTCTTGTAGGACTCGGAAGTCGAGGGTGCCAATACTAGTCCTGGACCGGAAGCAGCGCACAGACCTCACGCTATTCCACCTCCAGCACCTGCTGATTGGGTGCGAAAGGAGCGTCTCGGTAAAAAAGGTGAATTCCGATATTTCTAAGGGAAGATTTTCGGGATGGCATCCACCATTTTTCAAGTAACTGGAAAGTCTTGAAAGGGTCGTATTGAGAGAGAATAATTTTCACGCCATTTGGAAAGTACATGCACGCCGTTTTCAATTCTCGAAGAGCCAAGAGAATTCGAACAATAGTGCAGAAAGAGGATATTCTTTCTTTCTCTTTAACAAAAAACATTTCTGACATGCTCCAGGTCGAAAGAAAGGGATCAGAATCTTATTTTATTTTTTATCTTTTCTTGTCTTCACAGCGACAAGAATTTTGCTGTTGCTCGTTACGCAAATTAAATTTTTATTAATGTTTTATCTGTATATAAGAAGATACGCGCTAACATCGTCTAGACTGAATAATTAGTATTTACTGTTAGTGTCAGCAGTACAGGGTGTTCCAGTTTATATAATTTTTTCCCCTAAAATTCTCTCATATATTCTTCCTTCCTTACGTTTTTCTAATAGCTGAAAAATTGTAGCTTTTTTTTCTATGCAACAATGATTCTCGTTCTTATAACAAACTTACACAGACTTAGTCTTAATTCTTACCTTTTCTATAAAAAAAAAAAAACAACAAAGTGCCTTAACTGTGGAACACCCTGTAGAATCTCACCGGGTACAAAATATCGTTAAAAAGAATTTAGCGAGGATTTTATTGACCGGCCAGCGATTATTTTTCAATTCTCTTTTCCTTTCCTTTCTCCTCTGTCACTGGCTACTTCCTTTTTTCTCTTCCTGTTCTCCCTCTAAGATAAATAAGAACCGAGTTAATCGTCATTAAACGTCTCATATTTATCAACTAACCAAATCCTAGAGTATACCGATTATAGAGATAGATTTATATATATAGTTTTATATATATTTCTAACAAACCTGAAGAAAAAGAAAAAGGAAAATAGCACGAGGATACCAGTTTCATAATTGGGAATTTAAAGAGGATGCTCACCTGTGTCCGGATCTTCGTACATTTAAGATAAATTTAAATAATACTACTACACGCAGCATCACAATGGACGTCCAGTTACTGAAAAAGTAATACTCGAATTTAGATATTTACAAGTTCTTGGCACAGGAGCATCGTGAGGGGAATTGATTTTTGATTTTTACAAAATGATAAAAGTACACCATAACATCCCTCATTTCTTTCTTCATAGCAATAATTATTCATCTGTCTATTGTCTATACTCATCTGTTGTATTTTTTTATTTTTTACCGTAGACTGTACTATACTATATATGGGGGTCTCTGTTCTGTGTGGCATTCCGTATTTATATACGCGTGTAAAATTTGGTCTGTGTATTTTTTTTCTCAGCCACTCATTGTTTCCCATGGTTCTTATACGCCTTTACAACATTTTTTCAGACACCTGTGACGTCCATCGATTTTCTTTCTTGTGACAATTTACGATATGCGCCTGGACCAATGATGAAAATAAAAAAGGTCATGAGTCTTCCCCCTTCAAAGAACCACCATAGGATCTCTCAAGTTAATTTATGTATTCGCAAGAGTAATTCACATACGCATAGAAACACATGCAGTCATTATAGCAGACAGCTTCTTCGTGTACCTGTACAGATTATTATTATTATTATTGAGGTGACTCATGACCTTTTTGCTAATTGGCCCGTGGCGATTCGTGCAATCTTAATTTTACCTTTTATCAACGTGTGTTGGGGGAGTGAGGGGAGGGCATAAGGATGCGATCCGTCCAGTATTTACTGTATGTAATTAATGTAAATCTCTAATTAATAAATGCAATTACACGTATCACGTCTCTCTATCGTCTTGTCCTTGTCTATAGCGGGAAAGCAGAGTGGGGGAAGAAATGAAAAAAAAAAAGTTTAAGTGAAAAACATGTCTGTGTTATCCAAGTTCACCCACATGCATCCAATAATATTGCAACAATCATCAGATAATTAATTATGTTCTTTTGCATTGTCCCGATTTTGCTTGTGAACAAAAAACCGCAAACACACAAACACACGTACACGTACATACGCGAAGCATCCTGTCTGCCGGTTTTGAAAATTTTGTTGCCGCTTCTGGTCAGAAGGAATTCGTACATTATGAGGCGTAATCAATTTGAGCTCTACGATGATCCTCGTCAGGATAACAATCTCTACTTCTACTGTGAGTATTCGACGGCGGGATTTTATTACGCATGGGTGATGGCAGCATTTTTGAAACTGAAATTGATAATTCAAAGGAAAATAATTTTTAAGAGAGTTTGGCTTTGCTTCGCTTACTTGTGGATACGTGATGGGAATTTTTATTATGGAAATGAACAAGCTGTATTCTTCGAAATACTATTAGGCTGTTCCATCCATTTAAAAATCTAGTAAATATTTGAATCTTATGTCGAAAATACCAATAATGCAACGACATTTTTTTAGGCGATTCTAGCATCTCCAGCGAGACGAATAGCGACGACTTTCCTTATTCCATGACAGAGAGTCCACGTTCCAGCAAGACCCAAGAGTACGTGAACAGTAGTACCGGAAGCTCCAGTAGTCCAAGTACCAATTCGAATTCTAAGTCAGAACGTAAATCGAAACATGCACCTGCACCACCACCGCCACCGCCACCACCACCACCACCTCCGCTACCAATGTCGGGGACACAGAATAGTTCACCAGGAAGTAGCAAGACGGGAACCACCAAGAGCAACAAGTCTCACGGAGGCGGTGAGAATACACAAAAAATTTTCCTTGACGATTGAAGAATTTTTGTATTTTAATTTTTGTCTCATAGGTATGAACAGTCAAGATCAAATGCAAGAGGAGCTTAAATACGTTTTGACTATGTTTCGTGAGAAGAAAAGAAATTTGGATATAGTGAAAACACCAGACGTTTACATAGATCAGCATTCGAGTCCTCATGAAGTCCAAAATTGGCTTAAAGCCAAAAGTTTCACTGAGAGGTATATGAAAACTAAGAACAAGGTATCTCCTGGTATTTTTTGGCTAACTGATATTTGAAATGTTCACTGTATTTTACAGAGTCTGCAAACAGCTGAGAGGTATGACTGGTTCAGAACTATTTAGTCTGACAAAAAGACAACTGGAACATTATTGTGGTATGACAGAAGGTAGACGATTGGATGGTCAAATAACATTATCAAGAAATGTAACAGGGGTATGTATGAAAATATAGTAACACAGTATCATATAATACACAATAATATGATAATGACTTTGCAGTATAAAACCACACGGTCTTCTGAATTGAAACAAATTCTGGAAAAGGCAAGGCAAAAGGCAGAAAAGGAAAGCGATGACAATATTTTAGATCCCTAAACTGGAATCGCATAGGTAAAGACAGAAAAGAAATCATGTTCCACAAAGCTGCGCAACAAACAAACACAATTTGCAGATATACAGAATGCAAAGAAACAAATTGAGAATGAGATTATATCGAGTTCAAGAATATTACTCTAATTTACCAGTGAATTAACATAGAAGAATAAACAAGTTAGGATAATGTATATCTAATGTGAACGAAGAACTTGTATCCCAATTAATTATGTTTTCAATATTTTCTCTGTCATTCTTCTTGTATTATATTTATTTAAAGCAACCACATACATCGTAACAGATATGCCCTAGCTATATCATGGTATATCGATCAACTGTGCATTTCATCCTTTCACATTAATATTATTATATCGGCTCGAGGAGAGACATGAACACATCGATAATCGCACTGGGTTCAGTCGGTAGAAGAAAAATAAGAAATATAAATGAACAACAAAATTTCGAAATTCAATATGTTTCCACAACAGCGATTTGTTACTGCCATTCGAAAAAGTTAAAGAAAAGTACAATTATGACAGACTGCAAAATACATATTACTTATCAGGTGAAACTTGAAATGTTAAATTATTTCAAAGATACTTTCAAGTGAGCATACAAATTTGATTCGTACATTCAATTCGAGTCTTTGACATTCAGTATTCTTTCAAATTCCTACGACTATATCATATATGTGAGTCCTTTTCAGGCACCTTGTATAATAATACTTCTCTTAGACCAATCCGCAAATATATGTAGTAAGACTATACCAGTTATATGATGAATTTTCTTTTGTTTTTTGACTTATGACCTTTGTAAACTTTATTCTCTTCGCCTTAACTACGGGCGAAGCATCGTGAAAAAATCTAATTGTCGCCATGCACTATCGTAAGGCCTGATAAAAAATTCAGTAGAAAAAGGCCCAAAGTCGATCCGAGCTATATCAGATGCGAAGTAGCAAATATGTGCGTCAAGAAGTATCCCCTTTTCAAACAAATTTTTTAGAAATCTAAGCCAGCCCTTTTGAAAAAAAAATACTTATCCAAGAGTGGCGATATGTAAATTTCCAAAATTCTTGGCTGATCGCTCCCTTTTTGAAAATAATTCACTAATTTCTTTAACGCTTACTACCTTTTAATTCTAAAAAAATGGCTGGCTTGAATTTTGAAATTCAGGTATTCACTGATTTGTCAATTCTTTTTCCTTTGATATTTCGACCGATTCTGACGCATCTATTATAATATGTATAATTATAAATAATCGCATCATCTATAACTCACTCTTAATCAATAACGCATTTGTATCGTTGGCTCTTGTCTAATCATATTGCGCTTGCAAATTGTTATTTATGAATTAGAATATCCAACCATTCAATATATTAATCTAAAGCTCACGATCGTCATTGGCCCAATATGATGATACACCCTCGTTATCATTAAGTATAATCAATACTAGTTATCATCATTAACCACGTCGGCATCATACAAAGATACTAATAGTATCTCGTGTTGTTTGTTTAAAAAACTCGAATCGACGTTAAAAAATGACTTTTTATTCGCAGTAATGGCTATATTGAATTTTTGAAAATCTGCCCGAATTACAATACAATACTGAGTACGCTGGCATTTAGCAATTTATAGTCTTTCGAGTATGTAGCCATACGATGCATGAAATTTTCAAAATAAAGTAAAAATCTTACAACTATTGTGCCTGGAAAGTCAACAGATGCTTTTCGTTTCTCCAGGCATAGCAATTCAAATTTTTTTTTTTTTTTTTCTAAAGCAGAAGCTCTCGGAACTTCTGTAATGCACAATAGTCGAAGTGTAAGTATATGTATATATATAAATTTATTTTGAAAATAAAAAACAGGAGTCCCAACTAATAACCACTTGTGGAAATATATTATAAGAACCACCGACACAAGCACTTCTTCAATTCACACACAGGATCATAAGAAATATGTAACATCCTTTACGGATAAATTTGATTTGCAAGCGAGAAAGCCGTTGTATTATTTTTCTTTTTTTTCATAAATTTTCATAAAAAATTTCAATTTCAAAACGAAAGAAAAGAAATGACTCCTCAATCTCCCAGGAACAATTTAATGAATTAAGTAAAATCATGGTGTAGCGACCGAACCTATAGCGACAACGTGTTTCTACAAATAATATATAACAAGGAAAGGAAGGAAAGAAATAAAAAGAAAAAAGAAACCGTCAAAATATTCAGTGTTAAAATAAACTTGTACTTGACATATTTGAAAAGATGATTGCGATACTTTCGTTACAACATAGTGTAATAAAAAAACAAAGATAAAAAATAATAAAACCTCAAGACGAACAGTCCTTTGTACGAGTATCAACTTATCCCGTCAAACAGATATCTTTCTTTAAAATAAGAGAGTCTTACGCGTTAATAATTATAACTAAGTGATGTGTTAAATAAAATCAAGTTAATGACTTAACAAACTTAACATAGATGCGCATGCGCATTTTACTTCAACAAAACTATTCTGGTACTTCAATATAGACACCGGTCATCTTTGTTTTTGTTCTTGCTCTACGCTTTCCTCTCACTCCAATTGTTCCCAAGCACCGCTGCGGGTCAATTTCCATTTATCTAGCGGCCTGACCGTAACATATACTTATACGTATATTATATTTATACACCTTATATATTCCAAGAAAGAAATATCAAGCTTCGCACCAAGCATAATTTAATGTAAAGAACGAAACAACGACACGATTCGTTAAATGCCATTAACGGATACATTTTTTTAGTTTCTCTCACGTCAAATACTTAGTCTTCATTCATACTCTTGAGAGAGATATTAGAAAATCGACGGATAGTAGACTGAACATTGTTAAATTATAACACAGTAATTACCGGAAGTTCTGTGCTCGTTAAACTTTACTGGCCCGTAGGCGCCGAATCCTCCTTGATTGGGACAGACCTTGATGGATTGGAAGGATATTGAAGTTTGAAAAAAAAAAAACTTACTCCTTAATATTTGGTTGATAGCGAAACTTCAGAAGCGGATATGTCGGCTGGCTTCAGGATTGGGGCATCGGAGCGGAGAGTGGTATGGTACACTGACCAATCAATTCTAAGAATTTTGAGAAGAATCATGGAGATACACTCTCTTGGTCCAAGAATTGATTTTGGAAATTTCTTAGGGAGTATGGTATAAGGATAGTCTCTCTTGAAACTATCATCTGTTGCGCTTAAAGCGAAGCATTGTTACTTTTTACCAGAATCCACCGGCACTGCGACCACCTGGTGGATTGTTCACGCGAATGCAGGCTCGCCGTGCATCGTCTACGTCCTCTGAAATAGAAAACAATAATTATTCTTCTTTCTTTTTCTTTCAAGGGTGTGTCGTACCGTAATATAAAAACATATATTTGTAGTACAATATTTTGTTGTCCTACTACAGTTAAGCGTTAATCAATGCAAATTTTGTACTTAAGTAAAACATGCAGTGCACGATTAATCTGAGTTTAAACCACGTGAAAGTCAGAGGCATAGAGGTGTAGGCACGTAACATTGTCGCTGTGATATCTTATCTACAGTTTATCTGTTCTGTTATCTCTAGCACCAGGGAGCATAAATAATTTAATATCTTTGGACAACCTAAAGAGCACCGCCGTATGTTGTACTTTCGTTATCAACGTTACGTTAAACTGAAAGGGATAAAACGTACCGCTAATGGAGAAGGTTGAGTCCTGCAGATTTCTTTGTCCTTCAAGACGTGGTCCTTTAGCAGACGGAGTAACAACGGCAGAATCCGGAAGTGTCGGGATACAGGAGACTGCTGGCAATTTTGGTTTTGGAGACTCGTGAATGCCATTCGTGTGGTTGTTCTCGTGGTATATCGCTGCTGCTGCTGCAGCTGCAGCTGCGGCTCTTGCAGCCTCCCTAGCCCTTGCCAGCGCTGCATCCTCTTCAGCAAATTTCTTGGCTTCGGCCTCGCTCCTGGGAACTCCTCTAGGTTTCTGCAATTGTTGAAAAATAAAAATCATCATATGCTTTTATTTCAATAATCAAATTAGTCTTACCTTCTCGTGCGCGTTGACAAGATCATAAACGTAAGCAGGATATGCAGGAGTCTCTACGTATCTTCCATAACCATGAACAGCTTTTAAATCGCCGTCGTCCAAGCAGACACGACCATTTACTATAACGTACTCGGGCACACCATGTACCTCCATACCCTGAACAGGAAGTCTTTTTTTAATGGAAATTTACATAAACAAAATAAATGAATATCGCAGCGATCATGTTGTAAAACATTGAGCCCACCTCAAAAATATTGAAATCCACAGCCTGATGATGAGTCTGAGCGCTGATCGTTCGTTTTCGGCTAGGATCCCAGATGACGATGTCCGCGTCAGATCCTAGGGCTATGACGCCCTTTCTGGGATACAGGTTAAAGATCTTCGCAGCATTAGTGCTGGTCACAGCTACAAATCTCGTAGGGTCCATTATACCAGAGTGAACACCTTTCTCCCAGACGATAGACATTCTGTCCTCGACACCATTGACGCCATTGGGAATCTTTGAGAAATCATCCTTGCCAATAGCTTTTTGATCAGCATTAAAAGTGCAATTGTCACTTCCGGTGGTCTGCAAACCGTCCCTGTATACGACGAGGTGACAATTAAATATTTCAAACACGCAAAAACACTTATGTTAAAAAATTCCACAATCTCTTGTATAACAATAAAAATTCAATCATCGTTCTCCGCTTCGCACAAACCAAATGTTTTCCTTTGCCTTCGCATACATATTTTTTTTTTTCCTTTGCAATAACGCATATTCTATTTTAACACGTCCCACGGTTTGCCATTAGCACAAGAGCGCATATATAACAATGCGTGGGTGATGTACAGATAGCTCCTGAGCAATTGGCATGTCCATATAATTAATTTATCACCTATTCCGAGACTATTAAATATACACAGTAATATATTCTCATCCAGAGGAGCAGTAGTCATCCGTTACATTTTTTATATGCATTTAATTATCTCGCACTTCCCTCACTATTCCCGTCAACTATTTTTAAGTCCACACTACGTCAGCCACTTCTGCAACCCATGGATGAATATCACAAGTGCTTTTTCATACCACTAGAAAGATGTCGGCCCATTAAGAACTTAGTCATCTCTTCTAATAATTAGAGTACTCCGGTATACACTGTGTCAGATACTAGATAAGTGTACTCCAAGAGTCTGGCTTAACAAGCACTAAAATTGAGTGGCTTAATATTTCACATTGCAAAACTGACATCACGATTTTACATCACGTACAGCTTTCGGAAATTTTGTTTTTCTTTCTTTGCACGGCCAGGGTCCTCATCCTTTTTTACTTACTGAGCAAGTTGTTCGATCAAATAAGCAGGTGTAGTGGGATCAGGCCTGAGTGGTGGCGAAGTAACGAATCTCATTCCCTTCATAGCGTCTTTTCCATATTGCTCTCTACCATCGATAGCCAGACTGCTGGCCAACGATTCGCCGAAGACGACGGCACCGTCAGCACGCTTCCCGTTTATCACATCGGCGGCAGATTTGCTCATGACGGCTGTCACGTACAGAGGACAATTGACCTGAGCCCAAGAGGTGGGACTTTGCCATTAGATATACTGGCATGATCATTCAAAAGAGTAACAGTAACCAAAAGACAATTTTCCACAGCTAACGAATAACAGATAAATACAAATATTGTGAATATGGCCCATACAATTTTTATTCATTAATCAATACGATTGGATGGATTTAATTGATACTGTTAGACCGCCCGGTAACAGACGGCTTCAAAAAAATTAGCACTTCTTACCACGGCCAGAAGATACTACTTGAACGGAATACTAATTTTGAAACGGATGATACACGTCACGTCTTCCATTGACAAATATATTATATAAAAGGTAGACCTCGGAAGAAGCCCACTCAAGATATTTACTTTAACCATATTCACACAAGGTGTCCTTAAGAGGATTGGCACTATCCTTAAGGAATGGACATTGCCTAGATTGTGCACTGGTGCATTAACGTGAACATAAGAGCGTGCCGTCTGCATAGCATAGCAAAGTGAGAAACGGTAACTTCAATGTCAGGCAAAGGAAAACATTTATATTCAGCCTGTGTCATGCAAGCAAGATATTAAAAAAAAAAACAATATTTTTTTGACCAACTACTCTAAGAATCCTAAATTTATCTACGCACAGACAAAATTCATATTGCCTTTCCTTCCGGCACTTCCAAAGGAACGCCCAGTGTTGATCCCTAAAAAGATTTCTGTAACTGGACACTCACGTAGCTAGTTTTGTCATAAGGACTTCCGGCGTCTTTTCGTCTGGTCTCAGCGGCGGACTCAGTATATGTCCTGCTGCATGCCTCCAACAGCTGTGCCGATAGTTTGTACCGTCGGTTCCTAATGCTGCGGCCAAAGTCTCTCCCCAGACTGCGACACCGCGTCTTCGTGCAGCTTCCAAACTTTCAGCCGCGCTACGACTCATCACATGCACTACGTACAGTGGACATTGAACCTAAGCGTGCAAAATCATAGGATTCTCTACTATAGGTTTAATCGGAAATAATTTTGCAGTTAATGTGCAAAAAGACATATTGAAAATAAAGTGAAAAAAAGTGATGAAGTTTAATCACAATAGCAACGAGATCAGGTGCAAGAGCGTGTATATGTGTCAACGTTTATAATTAATTTTTGCTGTTTTGTCAATTACCTGATTGGCTATTACGCAAGCCCTATTAACAGCCTCCGCTTCCACTTCCTCTGGTCTAGACATCTCATGACCCTCTGGTCCTGTTACACCAGCTTCCAAAAGTCTCTTGGTGTTCTGCCAAACGAATAAACGAATAAATTTCGAAATCACTTAAATAATTTCAGTCCTAAATTATTGTACAAATGCAACTCACCTCGGCTACCAAGTCTCCGTTTTCTGCATGCACTTGTGCAACAGCACCGAGACTCTTGCAAGCTGTGAAGGCTTGGATGAGCTCATTATCCCTGAGCATGAATAGATCACGGTAAGCCATGAACATTTTGAAACTGTTCACACCATTATCCTTGATCAACGTAGCCATTTCCTCTTTCACCTGAAAAGAGTACACATTGTCATTACGTAATCCTAACTAAGTGGATACTCATGGAGAGCCCTTTACTTCTTTAACGCCTCTCCTATTCTACGAGGAATGTCATTGGCCAACAACGTATTTACAATTTACAGAACAGATTCCTTAGCTGCTTAACCATGTATGGCATGTATGTCGTTCATGGCATGTGGGTTAGAAGTTTACTTGAGAAGAGAAATAACCAGTTAATGGAATAGTACTAGACTGCGTCGAGCCTCTTATGGGACCCAGGAGAGAAAGTCGATATGTTTTTCGAGTTTACAACAATTATTCTAAAACATTTCACAAGAAAGTTTCCACTGGAAAAAAAAAATCTTAGCACGCCATTCGTCATACAACACTATACATGAGTTTCTATGGTTCTCAAGTGATTTCCTCCGATACTGTAATTCAAGTTAATTGATTGATCAGGCGACCAGAAGGGTGTTACACTTGATTGGTTTCAATGACTGACTAAGCTACTAATAATGACAGACAAAAAAAACATGACTAAAAAAATTGTCTAATCAGGCGTTTCTCTGAATCCTGCCATCATCCAGAGACTATAGCCATAATCGGTCGTCCGCTATTAACTGCCAAGAGAAGAGCAAACAGTAGCCATTACAAATTTCTAAATAATACTTGTACAAGAAAATCTCAATTTTTATGCGTTAATTTCACTAGCAATCCTAGTGCATGCTAATTACATCAATCTCATTAATTTTAATCCACATATCACCCAACAGTACCTCAGTTCACTGGGAACTGAAGCCCTGGCTTTACCGAGATAATTATAAAAAGTAACGAAGCGCGCACGAGGGCCGTGTGAACTGTAACACACATGTCAGATGATGACCTCACGCGAGTCTCACATTGTAAGGAACTTCATCAAGTGGGCCTCCCCGAAAGCGCCGACTATCAAAACTGGAGCACGAGCGGCTTGTCAAAGTGCACTACATAAATTCAGGAGCAAAATGACCTCCCCTCTTCAATTAATTGTACATTAAAATAAATAAATGAGAATTAAAATGTAATTTTCCAACGCCATTTCATTGACCCCGTCTCCAAGAGGTAACTTAAGCATGAAACGTCACAGAGGCTGCACTCTTAACAGCCCTTTATTATTCGTCATTCTCGTCATTATCTAGCGTCATTTGCGTACGGACGTGATGCCCAGTAAAATTGCATCCAGCAAAACAGGATGTCGCGTTTCCATGGCAGAAACGCACTTGGCCCTAATTTAGTAAAATGCATTCAAATGCTCTTCTATACTCTACATGCTCTTTGGTAGAGAGCGATTTTTCACCTTTGAATTCCAAGATGTCACAGCAACGTGCAGTGCGTAGTCGCAGCAGACCTTCTCATCAGCCGTCGCCCTGTATCTGTCGTAAGCCTCCAGGAGTGTCTCCCCTTTGGTGGGAATCACAAAATCAATTATCATTGTGGTACCGCCAGCGACGGCAGCTTTGGTGCCTTGATAGAAATCATCCACGGACGTAGCACCCATCAGTTGCAACTCGAAATGAGTGTGTGGATCTATTCCACCTGGCATCACGTACTTTCCTCTGGCATCGATGGTCCTGGTGCCACCAGGGATTATGAGATTGCGACCCAGTTGTCTGAAAAATATACGTTCTTTATATCCTAGGACTGACAGTCATTTTTCAAAGGATTTACGGCCTGACGTGATTTCTCTCTGCTACAAGGACTTAAGAGACTCTTTGATATGTTGCTTATTTAATGGCTAAGATCCTGGATATCAGTTAGCACCACGAGGTTTAAAAAAAGAATTAAACCGAGCAACGCGTATGGCTTTAGGCGCATTTCCAAACTCAAACTCTGACGCCTTGTGCAAAATTACAAGAAACGTAAGTCTAAACAGCCTCTTCATGGAAGGCCATTACAATAATATTTGGTCCGTATTAAAGGAAAGCACAGAAGAACAAAATTGAGCCATCCGATTATCTAACACGTCACTAAATGTTAAATCAAAGAACTATATTATATGAAAAATATCAAAGTATAAATTTTACTAATATTTTTTTTTGGCTCATTGGTTACTGAGTGTAATAGATCAAGTCTGCCGTTGAATGGTATAAATTTAGGATCTACGTTTAAAGAAGCCACATGAATTTCTCTTTGGATCCTGGACCGAACACGTGTTGTACCACCCTCGAAGGTAAAACATCCCCTAAAAATAACCAGTGCCATTACTCTAACGTAGACTATACACCATTTACTACTTTACTCGTTGGTTTTCTAGCTTTTTTGTAAATATAAATTTTTCTTCTTTCCCTGTCCATGATTCGCTAAAGCATCTGACTCACTAAACGCCGGTTTACCCGGTGGCCAACGAGTTTAATCTACAATCAAATTCGTTAGGGGAGCCGAAGCAGGGTACGGGTAGGTCGAGTTAAGTTAGAAACGAGGGTCTCTACTGGCCATGTCCGGCTGTTGATACGGCGTGCAGATTGTCACGCCACGTACATACACACAACGGCCACCGGAGTTTCCCCTGCCGATAAAACCGGTTTAGAATCAAGAAACGCATTTCAATTCTTTTAATTTTCACTTAGACAGAATGTGCTTCGAGTTTTCTTTTACTAGTGGCGATTATTAAATATTCCTTCTTTATTTACTTGATGATTCCATCCTCAATGTAGACGTCGCTGTCAATAATTCCATCCTCGTTGACGACCTTTCCATTTTTTATGAGCAGCCGATTCTGGGCACTCTGAAAAATATTAAAAAAAGAACAAATAAATTTATTGCCATTCTATGATAGGCAGAAGCATGAAAAACAACATTTGTCATATGAGTAAACGTCTGACGCTTTCATGGACTATCTTTCTCAATCTATATGGGATACACCAGAGTGATTGTACAATATGCAAGCATCAAAGCACCGGGGTACATTTGTTTTCAGAGCTTTTACGCGGCTGTTGAGTTCTATTTTTAATTTTTTAACTTCACCGTGTCGCCCCTGTCTCTTTGAGTAAGTCAACCCAACACTCTAGTAATTCCTCCTCCTTTAAAAATACATGTACACTCAATTTCTTGCTGTCAGACGCAAAGGAAGTTTTACAAATTCCAAAACCTCGTGGAATACGCTGAATCAAAATCGTTAGTCTCGACAATTTTTCTATTCAGAGCAAAATCGAGAAAGAAGCTTGTCTGGGAATTTTTAATTCACCATCCAGCCGTGGCGGTCAGAAGAGCAATGGACCTCTTGCTGTGAAATATAAATAAGGTGAAGCTCCCTCTGGCATTTATTGTACAAGGGTCGCTACCCTTCTTCTCTTGCATACTTCCACCGTGGTGCCACCGTATTCACCAGGATATAGATTTTCAGGGCAGTGCTTTTAGCCCCTAGGTCCTCCCTAGATACCCCATAACAGCCGCAGGACATTTTTGTCATTGATCCTAATGCGCTCCCAGTGAGAATTAGATAACACGATTGATCCTAGTGTGACTTACACTGGATTTACAAAATTAGGTTTTCTTAAAAAATTAAGTCGAATATTTAAACTAATTGGATATTTTAGTTAAAGTAATAGTTGTCTATGAGCTTCAAATCTTGTCTAGAAAGTATACGATTTCTTTTTCCTAGCTCCCCCAAATATGGAAATAAACTTTTATTCTTTCTAATTGTTGACAAATAATGTTCCAGGGATTCCTATAGTACAGCCAATACATACGGTACACGAGTTTTCAGCACGTGGGCGTTGGAGTAGACCTTGACATTCTAGAAACTTGTTACACATCAGAGTTTCTCTATTACCAACATAAGATATAGAATACTGGATGGAGTTGTGGCAATGTAATGGAAATAGTAATGATTTCAGGAATTGAACGACTGTGTAATAAAACTGGAATAGCAGATGAACAGATAGCCAATTTCTCTATTCCGTGTGATGAAAGGTCTGCGCTTGAAAATAGCAATGGAATTGAAAGCAACAAAAAGAATAATGCGAGCCAATCGTGCGTGCATTTGCTTCAAAGGAAAGGTCGCAAAAACTTCGAGGAACCTCAAGAAGCCGAAACACGCGACCTACTACACTTCTAGGATTGGCTGGCACGGTCTCCAATCGATACCAACTTCCGGCTTTTCTTCTCCTCGAATCTCGCGAGTTTCGAATTACGTCGTTGCAATCCGAAAATCGTGATTGGCGCCTCGTCTTTTTCAATGAGCTTACTGAAATGAAAATGACTAAATTTAGAAAGACCTTCGGGTCGAAGTCATCCATGCTGATGCATATGTACTCACGCGTGCATATGTAGATAGACCAATATCAATATCACAAAGTGAATACCCATTATATGCCAGTGATAGAAAAAGAAGTACGATTCTTATCAACTGACCTTCAATACTTTCTTTTAACTTCCTATGGATAACCTCGTCGACCAAAAATTATTTCACGATAATTCTACAGGTCTTTTCGGTGTCTCATAATAGGACAATAATTATTTCTAATACAATCATTGTCGATTGGAGACTTCAAAATTCTATTCTATTCTCAACTTTCATAAGCCTCATATTTTCCATCTGCTACAGGCCGTTTCAGTCAGGTTACTGCAAATCCATAAGCTTTGGCTTGGCTTCGCAGCATTTCCAGCACGACAGTCGGTCAAGCCGGCTTTCCAACTCTTTCCCTGGGATTAATGCCAGGTCACTGACAGAGACCTCAGCGAGACCTCACATAGTATTGTTTACGTGTTTTACGTTGGCTCACGTGTGCAAAGAACCAAGGAAGGAGGTCACGCGACTGTCCTCTACGATCCAGTTAGTTCATCCCAAGTCTGAGCCACTGACTATAGGTCTCATGCCGCATGTGTGTAGCATATATTCCTTGGAACCTTTGCTATAGTTTAATAGTACCCTATCGCTTGGCATCCTATAGCAATTGGCGGGACGCACCTGCCTGCTACGTATACTATTTTTACACTTTGTGAATACGCCACAACTAGAACGAGCAACCTGTATTCTCAAAGTCAGGAGAAACCGGCGCCACGCTCATACGTACAATGACGTAACCTTGTCCATCCCATTTTACCTTTTTTTTATATATTGACTACACCGCAACTGTAATTCCCATCGCCTATCTGCTCGTAACAGACTAGCACAATCTGATGTCTAAAAGAAATGCTGTTATGAGTCTCAGGAATATTTTTACAAAATCCTGACACACTGCCAAACGGTGCTTCTGTGTATTTCGGTTCATGCTTTTGCGAAATTCACTCTCGTTTATCGTCCTCATTCCTCGAGTCCCAAATTCTGGATAATTCATCCCGTCTTGAACTCCCACTAAGAACATGTTAATATCAAGTTTTAAATGCGTATAAAGAAAATTTAAAAAATCTAGTACAAGTCTACAATCTAGCCAGCCTTCCTGATAAACAATACATTTCCGATACTGCCTAAAGTTCTCACGTGAAAAACCTTCTACATTTTCCACCACTTTCATCCAACACGACATTACCAGCAGTGTCGACGTACTATCGATTCGCAGCAGCGGTTCCACAGGGTCTAGACTCGTTGAGATACGGAGAAGCCAGCAATGGCGTTCAGCCAAGGTTTAACAATATTTCAGAATGATTTATCAACCAGTTAAGGGCAATGTATATATGATAAAAATCAATCCTAATACGTAATTTCCTACAGCGACATGTAGCTGCTCCTACGGGCTTAGAAGCATTGTAGAATTTGAAACGGCCAGTAGCTATAACATCTTTCCACTCATCGCTTTTCCACCCGACGACCCATTATAGAGCAAAGTCAACGAACTATCGATCCACACAAGTCGATTTCGTGGATTAATCATACTCGACCTCTCTATTTGGTACAGGATTTTTCATAAATCAAACAGAGTAGTGTCATTATGTGTTTGTAATGTGGATTACGGATCTGCAAGAGACATAACAATTTCAATTAAATTTGTAAATGATCATCCAAAAACATAAACCCTTTTTAGCTACACAATATTGCTGATATTACACAAGCAGAAAGTTTCTATGACAGCTGTCAAGTCCTACAGATGTTTGGAGCTGGATTCATCTTGCATAATTATATTTAAGACTGTAATGTACTATTGTATATTAAACCTCCTCCTGTCTTTCTATCCATTATTTTCTCTGCCTACCAATTAATAAATTCAATTCCACCTCAGAGTATCTCAGTGATCTCCGTTCTAGGAGAGATAATTCACTGTGTAAAACCTAACGGGATGATGGTGGTCCATTGTTCCACCAGCAGAAAACCAACCAGCAGTATACCAACATCGAGACATTAATATCTACCTTGGCGAATCTTTCCATTGGATTCGATTGGACGCCTAGAAATCAACGCTCGGCCTCCATTGAAATTGGAACGGACGAAACTGCGTGTTTCAAATACTATTATACACAGTGTATTACGTGGCAGCCTGGTAAACAAATCTACACGGGCGATCTATATATCTACCTATATACAGTGCCCATTGTTAAAAAGAATTACCAAAACTACGACTCTGTACAAGCCTGCCATGCGTGATGAAAACCCGCAAAGGGTTGTCTGTCTTTTACGTTACATCCCCCTTTGTAGAATTACTAGAATGCTCGATCTGGGTGTTAACACAATTTTGCCCAAGTGGCCATTAAATGCTAGCTTTTTTTAAACTCGTGTAACTCACACCATATGCCATTACATTTTTTCTGTTATACTTCCTAATTAAATACTTGCATAATGCACGCAAGGAGTGAACTCTCATATGTAAAGCTATAAATATTTCAAAGAATTTTAGTCGAACGAAGGACAATTTTTTGCTCCATGTGCTCCAGGTGAGAGTAGTGTATTGCAGGTACACGTATCTTTTGTTACTTCATATATGTTTCTTTTAGAAGTCTCAGCACCGACCGCGCATAAGTACCCCTTGGATCAATAATGTAGTATATGGTAGGTAAGCCTGTGGTCTCGAAACAAGATTGTATTAAACTTTCGCCTTCGGTTCCGTAGAAAACCGGAAGACGCACAGTGTCGGATATTTCGATCAACGGCTTTGCAGTTGCGTCAATACATAATGCGTAATATGTGCGACGTACTGACTGTGCATGCGCGTGCTGATACATTGTGTCCGCGCCCGTTTCAATTTCAATGGCCCATCCCGTCTCTGTCTGTATCTCATTTCACTAGTCCATTAGAAAGACGATGAACCAAGTAATTATAAGATACACCTCACCTGTGGGCACGTTCATGCGAAAAATAGAATAGAGTTCGCATAAAGATGTAACGTATTGACATGAATGAGTGAGTCTACATATAACGTTTAGAAAAATAACTGCCGAATCAGTAGTAATTCCACTCACTGACACATGTTATCTTAACCGGTCTGGTATAACATGAGATTGAAAAATGAAAAACAAGAAAAAGATACTAGAAATCTATTTGCAGAATTCTTAATTATTTATCCAGCGCAGAATATACAAGGTCTACGTATCGCTTCATAAACATCCTCGGAGAATTTGTGAGTTTAATTGATTAAATCATCTTCTAGTCGAGGATGACATTTATTTTCATATACTGAATGGACTATCTCATTTTTACTTGATAAACTATTACATAACCTATTGCCTGTATATCTGGTCGAGTGGACGTTTCGTTGAAGACTCAAAAACTGTCTGTTATCTCAATGTAAACTTGTGACAAAATGGTATATTAACTAAATAAAGGTTGAAACTTAGTGGTGGTAATGACTGACCTGCAAATGGATGGGCACCTTCTTCACTGGTGTACTCATGTTGACAGTCGATGAATTTCAAATCGAAGATTATCTCACAAACGACTCAGCGTACATGCACCGATACAAGTACTATTGCACCACACTATTTCCGTTTCAGGAGATGGTAGGATTGAATTGCTCGTTGAAAAGTGGCCGCAACACGCCAGCAACTGATTTGTTATATATGTGCGTCTAGTGCTGAGGCCAGCGATCGACTGATGCCGGGTGATGCCGAGTGCGCAGTGTTGCTGTGGCGTGGTGGGGAGGGTGTAGTATACGAATCTACCCCCGAACGTAGCACCAGGAGTTTCCCTCACATTGGAAATACTTTCTCCGGCACTGCTTTCCTGGTTAACAGTAATATTAATTCACGATGTTGTTATTTTTAACATTCTATACCAAAATTTATTGGTACTCGTAGCATACACGTATATCTGTTTATAAATACAATAAACGCCGGAGAATCCGTTACGTGTACTAACCGTGAAGTCCTGCAAACCGTTAATCATTCAAATGAGTAGAGCAAATTATTTTAATTCTCATTTGTTGTAAACTGTAAAGGTTTCAAATTGTAATGTTGTAGTATCAGGAATGTATCCTGATTTTAATGGTTATCATTGAAAATTTCAAATAACCTGCCAATAATTAATAAGTTGAAAATACATAAATGGATACCTGCTCTGATCCTTGCCGAAAATCCGAACCTTTTCTTAGATACCTGGATTTACTAAGGTCGGGATTAATGCAGGTTTCTTCAATTTCGGAATATATATTGCTTCCTGGGTTTTTCCAGGATTCACAGGTTAACAAGCAGTCCCAGCACTATTGTATTACATGTTAATTTTAGAAATTTCTCTGAATAATAGAGATCAGACAAAAAATATAATATTGTTTAAATGACTTGGCAAAATTTCATAAAGAAACAGAATTCTTGTCCGGCATTGATTGATAGTGATTAGTTCAAAAATTGGTAGATTCTGAACAATGCGAAATATATTACTATCTGCTTAAGTCACTAATGAAAGCTACTAATACAATTTCTATAATCACGGGCAGTCAGATCCCTGGAAACTGACGTTTGCAAGACTCATCCAGGAAGAGAGTGATGGTAATAATAAAAATAGTGAGTCTATTGCACTCAGTGTATTCTATCAATAACAATGGCGCCATGTAAGTCAACCGGTAGTCCGTGTCTCCCATACGAATCTGTTTCCTAAATAAAGTATCGTAGAAAGACATGAACATAATAGGAATTGCTGTACACCGTGTTGTGTCTGAGCTCTAGATATATTAATTAATATCACATACCTCTTAGTGTCAACCACAAGTATTAATAAGTATGTATGTATATTATCTGAACTCAAATTTCGAACACCCTCCTCGTTCTTTAGAATCTCCTCTGCCTATTGGAATGCGGGAAATATCTACTAGAATGCGAAGCGTCAGTACAGCGGTAAATTAGTACATTTCGGAATGTAGTTTTGCAATTCTTTCATGGTAATTTTCGTATGATAACCACTTTGAAGTTACAGGCCGTCGGTAATAGTCCACCATAGTACCATCTAATGGCGTTGACAACTATACTTGTAAAATTGTATTCATCGAGGTCGATAAAGATAACACCCATTCCGTTACCTAATTTTTGTTTTGGAATAATTTTGCAATCATCCAAAGGATTCGCGAAATAGAATGATATGTATTGCCCCTATAAGTACTCATTATTCAAATAACTGGTATAATTCGAGTTCAAGGTTCATGACGCCAGCGATTTCGTTTGCGCAGACCGAATGGATACAACGTGCATAACGCTTTAGAAATATATCTGCAGAAAATTCATAAATGTAGTATGAGTCTGTATATTAAAATCATGTGAGTTCAGCATCCGTTAGTGTCCATTCTTGTGAAGTAATAATTAAAAACTGTTGTCTTTTCATTGAAATCGAATAAGTTATAGGTGAGCACTATAGTATGACTATTGTATTTTACGTAAGCAGACAACATTTTAATTCGATGTGTGACTGCCCATCTTTAGGTTGTTGTCCAGTCCAGCAGCTCCACAATCTGCTTCTGGATATTTCTAAATCTTATTGGATCTTGATTAATGTCCTTCTGACGATACTGAATTTTTAATGCCAGTTAAACAGGTAAGCAACTTCTAATCAAAGCTTTTTAGTGTGTGTGCTTCGCTAAATCTATATCAGGTCTTCACGTGCTAATTGACAGATGTAAACGATTGAGAAAATGAGCAGTTTGAAATTTCAGTTGGTTCAACATCATTTTTTTCAGATTATTTTCAATGTTGGCTTGACTGAACACATTCGAACAGCTACAAAATTCTCTGGAAGAAGTAAGAATGTGTTGCTCTTTTCTTATACAGTAGTTTTTCATGTACTTAAAGTAAAGTGATTTGGAAAATATCGCATGCTCTTTATGTACTTTAAATAATGTTTGATAACTATATAATCCTGGCACTTGGCCCTCTATGAGGGCATAAACCCATAAGGAACAAGAAGAAGAAGAAGAAGAAGATTACTATATAATGACTGATATTTACATTTAACTATTTACATCATGATGTTACGTGATATC
This sequence comes from Cephus cinctus, assembly GCF_000341935.2. Lineage (NCBI taxonomy): Eukaryota > Metazoa > Arthropoda > Insecta > Hymenoptera > Cephidae > Cephus > Cephus cinctus. The sequence continues at coordinate 143,999 of NW_014333292.1, read as the reverse complement.
AGATAAAAATGTTACTTTTCAAGGGAATGGTGGTCAATGGACAATATGAGAAGTCTGAGGTGCACTTTTATGGTCATGGTAGGACTTATGGTTATCACTGTAATTACTATATGGAATTTACAAGGATATATGGCAGCTGATACTGTATTAGCAATGTCTGATGATAATTTGCAATTATGTTACGAGTCCATAGTTATGAAGTCTTCTGTGAACTCCAATAATGTAAAACTACCTATGATATATTTTGTTACACCAACATACCCTAGGCGGGAACAGTTTCCTGAGCTAATGCGACTCGGTCAGACATTAATGCACGTAAAGAATTTACATTGGATTGTTGCTGATGACAATAAAAATTGCAATCCAAATTTGATATCCTTGCTAAAAAAATTTGGTAAACATTTTTCCATTTGGGGAGCTTGTAAACCATGCTAGTTCCATAAACCTGGTTTTGTATTACCATTACTATTGCTTTGTACAGAAATTCCACTGACTGTTTTTGCCAGTCCGATGCCAGAGGTTTATAGGAAACGTGATAAACAGCAAGTTCCTCGCGGGGTAGCCAATCGTCGCGCCGCTTTATCCTGGATAAGAAATAATGCTGAAAGTGGTGTTCTCTACTTTGGAGATGATGACAATACATTTGACCTGGATCTGTTCCAAGAGATTCGTCATACAAAAAAAGTATCTATGTTTCCAGTTGGCTTAATAGGGGAGTTTGCTGTTAGTGCTCCTGTTGTCAAAGAGGTACTGTATGACTTTGTAGCCATGGAGTTAATATATAATTAATGCATTTGTTAAAGTAGTCTTTCTTTTTTGGCTCAGGGAAAAGTTGTTGGCTTTTTTGATTCTTGGCCAGCAAATAGAAGATTTCCAGTTGACATGGCTGGTTTTGCTGTTTCCATCGAGTTTTTGAAACTTTCTCCTGGTGCTATCATGCCCTTCAAAGTTGGTTTTGAAGAAGATGTGTTTTTAAAAAGTTTGGGTATTCGTTATGAAGACATAGAACCTCTCGCCGATAACTGTACAAAGGTATTAATAGATAACTACTTGATTAGTCTGCAAGTTGATAACATTGAGTAATTATGTTGAACTTTACAGATATTAGTGTGGCACACGCAAACGGTTAACAAACCAATTCCTACATTACGCATTGTTAACGAGGATACTGGTACATCAATAAATGAATTAATAAACAACATTTCTGAAATGGGAGTAATAAAGTCTAGTCAAAGAAAAGGTAAAGTTATCATTTAATAATATAATTTAAAAAGTTATAAAAGACTACTTCTCTATACTTATTATATAGGAACAAGTTTATATTACACTAATAGTAACGGACGCATAACGTTTTGAGATGATTATGGTAGCTTTTGGCATTAAAAGTTCTGGAGAGTATTTAAAAAGCAAGTAATTAGAGTTGGATGATGATATGTACATACAAAAGGAAGTTCTTCTAACGTGGAACATTGTGCTGGCTGTGCCACACAAGCTTTTCACTATCTGTGTGAGTATCTCCACAGAAATGTTGTAAACGGTTGTTAAAATAAAAAAGACGAGGCTGTTAAAAATAATCTAGGATTCTGGTAATAATGAAATACAATTTAACGTTCGATCTGATAGTTTGATAAAGTATCAAAATCTAATAGTTATTTAATGACATTTAAATAGTGTGATTCAACTCATTATTTAAACAATATTAATATTTAATATTTTTGCGCGTAGATCTTGTTCTACAGGTAATTTCTCGAACACAATGAGATTATGAAATAAATTAAAATATCATATTGTGTATAAAAATATAAGGCTAAATAAAGATTATTTCATTATATTCGTTATAATTTCATTCCTTTCGTATTTTCCAAAAAAGAAAAAAAAACCTAAAAGCAGATAAGCGATAACTGCTATAGATTGCCAACATGGCCACGTAAAGTTTCGAGAGATTTGAAGGATCTAGTTCCAGAATATAATTTTACATTGGCTCTGTTGGCAATTTGCAGTAGCGTGGTGTAAGTTGTGACGTGTCGTCTTTGGCAAGAAATTTATTGAAAAATTCAATCAATTTCAATAAAACGGATGATTTTCTTAGAGTGAGAGTTGTTCTATTAACTGTTAAAAATGTTGACAAAGTTTGAGACCAAATCAGCCCGCGTTAAGGGCCTTTCTTTTCATCCAAAAAGGCCCTGGGTTCTTGCTAGGTAAGTGAGACTATAGTACCGAAATTCTGTCATTTTATCCACTATTTATATAAAATATGGGAACTTCATTTACTTGACAGTATGAGTAGAAGTTGGTTAATGTCTACAGAAACCTCTATGTAATTTAAGACATTTCATAAAACTTATAAATCAACCTTTGCTTTTGCTTCTTGGTACAGAAATTGGTATTGCAAAATACATGGACTTCTCATGGAATCAATTGCTATATACTTCTTATTTACTTGGCTTGATCATTTTTTAATGCATATTCTTTACAATGTTTGAAGCTATAGTATTGAAGGATATATTAATATTTTATCATTCATATAGATAGATAATACAGATGTTCCTTGAATCATGGTTTATTGTATATTCATTAAACATTTAACTTATGTCAACAATAGTAAAATCACACTGATAAGTAGGATGCAGTATAAAAACAAAGACAGGGAAAGGGATATTAGATGAGCTTAAATAATAAAAGGAAAATATTCAAAGCTAATCTAAACCGTCTCCAGCTGTCTTGTATTCATATTATTTTTTAAAGTGTTAAGGTTTTTCGGTTGGGCTAGAAGGTGTTTCCGAGTCTGTTCTTTCTACAGATAGTGTTGATGTTTCGGTTTCGCTCTGGGCAGTGGTAGTTTCCATTGGAGTTGCAGGAGCTGACTCTGTCATTACATCAGCAGAAGCTGCGGCTTCAGATTTTGGTTCTTTTGGAGCATCTTTCATATCTTCCATTGCTGTAATTTTTTCTAAAGCAGAACTAGTTTCAGTTGTTGAAGTTTTTTGTTCAGGAAGAGAAGTCTGTACTCCAAGAAGTGGTTGTTGGATCTCTGCAGGTTTACCTTCTTCGATAGAATTAACAGCAGGTTCTGTAAATTCCTGAAGACTAAACAGACCAGATGGGGAAGGATAGTAGTAATCGAGTGAAGGTGGATAGTAATTTTTCTGGAAGGCATTGTACTGATTATATGGTAGGTATTGTTCTTGGAAAATTCCTTGAGGTTGCAGGTATCCTGGAGCTCTAGGTGGACTATAGAATCTTTGGAAATTCAAAGGATATGGTTGGATCTGTGATTGAAATCCAAACAGAGAATAAGGATTTGGCAGAAAGAAAGAATCTTGTGGAGTTTTTTTCTCATTCATCTTTTCGTCAGATGCCTTATCTTCTTTTTTGTTCTCAACCTTTTCCACAGTAATAGTATCCTGCTCTGTTGTGGCATTGGACTCTTCAGATTTGGGAGTTGTGCTGCTACCTTCTATCATTTCAGAAGAGCTTTGATTATCTTCTGACGGTTTTTGTGATCCAGCAGCCACTATTTCCTTCATTACATCTAATTCCTCCTTCATTTTAACTTCAGACTCTGGTCCTGATACAAAAACTACACCACTGCTACCTCCATTGAAATCTTGAGTCGTGTATGAGTATCCCTGCAGAGTCGGATTCTCCTGGATAGATCCATAAAGAAAATGCGGCGTTATCGGAACCGGGAGCTGCAAGGTCTGATACGTAAATGGAAACGTGGCCTGGGCAGATGCTATCAGGATCACCTGTACATAATAAAGTAAAATAATCCTCAGTACACTTCAACACTTTTTCATAAAGCAATCACTTTTTAACATAGTTGAACTTTTACTATCACTTTCGTGAATACTCACAAGAAGAACCGGAACCGGAAGTTCTCTTATCATTGTGAGTTACCTATAAATGAACTGAAGAAATGAAAGGTGTGCCAAGGAATTAATGGCTCTGAAGGAAAATCCGGGACTGTACGAAATCTCAATGTGAACTGCCTGTCAAGGAACAACAGGACCATCTATATAAAGTGCTACTCTATAGCTACTGTACCCCACCAACTTTCAATACTTGAACGAAGCCAGGAATGACCTGGATTTTCGTAATCGGCCCCAGGCCACCGATGACCATTCTGTTATTCCGTTAGTCGGCTTTTGACAAATAACAAGATGTGTCCACCCGTTCACTAGTTTAACGGGCTTTTTAAGTTTACTAAATGTTCTCCTGTTCAGCCTCCACGATTCTTGATCCCACTGTACACAGTATAGTATCATGTCTTTACAATGTGGTCCAGTTTAATATTAGTACCGCTAGTCGGAAGATTCTGGACATGCAAATTACTTCTTATAACAGTTTCGTCAAAATTTGTCAGACAAATGTGTCTATGATTCATTGAGTGTAGCTGAAAGATGATCAGGAAGTGCTCCATGCCCTGTGATTTTTTGTCTATTGAAAAAATTGTATCCTGTTTTAATTTTTTTCTCTGGAACCTTTTTGTTCTCTGGAACTTTGTATAGAGTCTTATACAATGTAATAATTTTTGTTGTGATGAAATAAGCCAATTTGAAACAATGATACTGGTTTGATATTTTGGAATCCACTATTTTTTGAATGAGAATTTCAAAACTGTTGAAAAATTGGCAGCAAAATTACAACGTTTATACTACAAAATTAGTTTAGCAATTATGTAATTGAATATTAACTCTTTTTTTAAATTTATGTCAGTAATCCGTAATTACTCATGCTTAATAATTAAAGTGTAATTTATAGATTCTTTTACAGTGGCTCTAATAAATGTCACAATGCTTCCTACACCATCAGAGTCTAATAAAGCTCACAAGTCACAAGATCAAAAGAATCAAAAACAGAATTCCAAGAATTTCTAAATGTATTGTCTGCACTTTTTTTTCTTGCTAGTAGCGATTCAGACGAACACTGAATAGCTTGTTGAGCTAGAAGGAATAAGATAGATTCGCAAAAAAAAAAAATAGTCCAAGCAGCATCCGGCCTTGGTAGATTTCGTCAGTACAAAAAGAAGCAGTAGCTGTGCAAGGTCATTGTAATTGAATAAATGCATCGCAATAAAAAAAAAAAAAATGTAAGATTCAACTTTCCTTTGTAAACGCAGGGTAATCGGAATACGTAGAAAATGATAAGATCAGCCAACACAAACATAAAATAAAATCAAGTATGATTTTCGATACATGTCACAATCTCCATTATACAAATATATTTTCTGCAATATTGTCTCAACCTCTGGAGATCAGAGTCAACCCGATTAAAATTAAGTAACCAGGCCACCACGCCTACAAGAAGCATACGAGCTACAATACGCGTACAAACTTTTACTACCACAGAACATATACATAAGATATTTTATAGCCGTGATTATGGCGATTACAGTTGACCTTTAGTTCCAGAATCATTTTTTAATCGGTTTTCTTTAACTTGCGTTTACCCTATAGCTTGGGATCTTGTGTACCTCACGTGATAGATGGAGATCAAGTTAACTTCCCGTGTCTAGATTTATGATTTGATCATCAAGAATTTGCTGCATTATCAAAAATTTGCGCTTTGTGCATAAATAATCCTACATTGGGCACAATTCTTTGAACAGCCTCTACAGGAGTGATGACCTGTCTAAAAAGTTGCATCATTATTAATGAAGGATTTTTTTATCTCACTTTTGCTTTTACCAGGAACCAGTTGATTAATTCTATCTCAACACAATACATACTGGGTATGGATAAACTGGATTATGATCTGTGTAGTCATGATAGTGACAAAAGGACCTGCGCAGAATCCTATTATGAAGGTATCAATAGGAGAAACAAGTTATCGTTCTTTCAATGATTAACGATTAATGATTCTCGTAGTTATATGGTGTCTTATCGTATCTAATAATTAAGAGCGTTACGCCTTACAATGCTAGAGAGTAATTCCTAGTAGACTATCGGAGAAAGTACTGATACTAATTTATTATAGGTGTAACCACAAGCTATTGTCACCCTACTTTTTATATAAGAAAATATCAATTTACAATAGTCAGTCAATGATTGTATTTATAATCTGAACTTTTTCATAGATTACTTACGCACGAATTCACGTACTTGCCAAAAATAGATTGTACAGATAAAATCAAGCAGTACGTAAGGTAGTGAGGCAGTAAAGCAACTTTGAATTCTTATGTCCGCATATCGAAGGCTAAGTAATGCGTCAATATTAAATATAGTTATTGTCATTGGCTTAGATGACTATCATGTAATTTTCAATGATGGAGACTTTCCTCATACGTTTCTCTTTAGCAATCTAGGAGTGAATTTCTATTATTTCTTGTATTAAGATTTCAGGTATTGTACCGTATTCTGAATTTCTGTTTCAGCTTGCACAATGGTGTTATTCAGCTGTGGGACTATCGCATGTGCACCCTGTTGGATAAATTTGATGAACACGATGGTCCAGTGCGTGGAATATGTTTCCACAATCAGCAGCCGTTGTTCGTGTCAGGTGGAGATGATTACAAGATCAGAGTTTGGAATTACAAGCAGCGCAGGTGCATTTTTACTCTTATGGGACACTTGGATTATATCAGGACTACCATGTTCCACCATGAATATCCCTGGATCCTGAGTGCATCCGATGATCAGACCATAAGGATTTGGAACTGGCAGAGTAGGACCTGTATCTGCGTCCTGACTGGTCACAATCATTATGTCATGTGCGCTCAATTTCATCCGTCTGAAGATATAATAGTCTCAGCGTCCTTGGACCAGACGGTACGGGTTTGGGATATTTCTGGTCTGCGCAAGAAGAACGTTGCACCAGGTCCAGGTGGTCTTGAAGATCATCTTAAAAACCCTGGTGCCACTGACCTTTTTGGTCAGGCAGATGCAGTTGTCAAGCATGTCTTGGAGGGTCATGATAGGGGCGTTAATTGGGCTTGTTTCCATCCTACATTACCACTGATTGTGTCAGGTGCTGATGATCGTCAGATAAAAATGTGGCGGATGAATGACGCCAAGGCTTGGGAAGTTGACACTTGCCGTGGCCACTACAATAACGTCTCTTGCGTTCTGTTTCATCCGAGACAAGATATTATACTGTCAAACTCTGAAGATAAGAGCATCCGGGTCTGGGACATGACCAAGAGGACTTGCCTGCACACATTCCGCAGGGAACATGAGAGATTCTGGGTCTTGGCCGCACATCCTACATTGAATCTCTTTGCGGCTGGTCACGATTCTGGAATGATTATATTCAAATTGGAACGTGAGAGACCGGCTTACGCGATCTATGGGAATCTACTGTACTATGTCAAGGATCGATTTCTGCGCAAGCTTGATTTCACCACCTCTAAGGATACCTCAGTGATGCAAATCAGAGGAGGCGGGAAGACACCAGCCTACAGCATGTCCTACAATCAGGCTGAAAATGCTGTACTCATCTGCACGAGGTCAGCATCCAATATAGAGAACAGTACTTACGACCTCTATATGATCCCACGGGATGGTGATTCCAATACTGATCCAGAGACCAAGAGAGCCTCTGGTGTTACTGCCATTTGGGTTGCTAGAAACCGGTTTGCCGTCCTCGATAGAGCTTATTCTGTGAGTTTATCAAGTTCGTAGATGAGCTTGCTTCATCATATTGATCAATCTTGTGTTAACCTAGTTCCTTTGATTCCTTTGTTTCAGCTGGTGATAAAGAACCTTAAAAACGAGGTCACAAAGAAAGTTCAGATTCCAAATTGTGATGAAATCTTCTATGCTGGAACTGGTATGCTACTTCTAAGGGATGCAGACCAGGTTACTTTGTTTGATGTTCAGCAAAAGAGAACCTTAGCGGAAGTGAAGATCTCCAAGTGCCGCTATGTAGTTTGGGCCAATGACATGTCGCATGTTGCGCTACTAGCTAAACACACAGTAAATATTTGTAATCGTCGCTTGGAGTCACTATGCTCGATTCACGAAAATACTAGGGTCAAGTCTGGTGCCTGGGATGACTCTGGTGTGTTCATCTACACTACGAGCAACCATATAAAGTACGCTATAGATAATGGTGATCATGGTATCATTAGGACCTTGGATCTGCCAATCTACATAACTAAAGTTAAGGGAAACCAGGTTTACTGTCTTGATCGCGAGTGTCGACCCAGGATTTTGAGAATTGATCCCACCGAGTACAAATTTAAATTGGCGCTTATCAACCGGAAGTACGAGGAAGTGTTGCACATGGTGCGCAGCGCCAACTTGGTGGGGCAATCCATCATTGCTTATCTACAGCAGAAAGGATATCCAGAGGTAGCGCTGCACTTTGTCAAAGATGAGAAAACGAAATTTGGACTCGCTCTGGAGTGTGGTAATATCGAGGTAGCTTTAGAAGCTGCGCGTACCCTGGATCAGAAAGCTTGTTGGGAGAGTCTGGCACAGGCAGCTCTTCTGCAGGGAAATCACCAGGTTGTCGAGATGTGTTACCAGAGAACAAAGAACTTTGAAAAATTGGCATTCCTTTATCTTATCACTGGAAACTTGGATAAGCTGAAGAAGATGACGAAGATTGCTGAGATACGAAAGGATGTATCTGGGCAGTACCAGGGAAGTCTACTTCTGGGAGATATCTATGAACGCGCCAGGATTCTCAAGGTGAGACATTTCGTCAGATTTAATTTTAAAAAAAATTCATATAAAATATAATACTGTTTAACTTTCATTTTTCAATTTTAAAATAGAACTCTGGTCAGACATCCTTAGCCTACGTAACCGAGAAGATCCATGGAATATGCAACGAGGATGATGATTCTTTGTACGAGTCGATGGGCGAAGAACTCTCAGAGATGGTGGATGGCGCCACGCATCTGCGACCACCAATTCCTGTTCAGCAAGTAGAGATTAACTGGCCTCTACTGACAGTATCCAAAGGATTCTTCGAGGGAGCTATGATGTCTCGTGGCAAGAGTCAGGTAGCAGCTGCACTGGCACCAGAGGAGGACACAGGTCCAGTCGAAGGCTGGGGCAACGATGACGAGTTGGGAATTGACGACGAGGAAGGCAATGAGGCAGGACCACCTGGTGCGGACGGTGAAGAGACTGCAGGATGGGACGTAGAGGACCTGGATTTGCCACCGGAATTGGAAAATGTGGTGGCCCCAACAGAAGATGGTTACTACTCGCCACCCACTAAGGGAATCCCACCCTCTCAACACTGGATGAATAATTCCCAACTGGCTGTGGATCACATACTCGCTGGATCATTCGAATCTGCATTCCGGTTGTTGAATGATCAAGTCGGAGTCATTGAATTTGAAGCTTATCAGACTCTATTCTTGTCGACCTTTGCTAGGGCGCGTACTTCCTTTGCATCCTTACCTAGTATTCCTTCACTTTATGCATATCCACAGAGAAATTGGAAGGAAGCCACTCCAAAGAATGGTCTACCTGCTGTCGGATTGAGACTCTCCGATCTAGTTCAGAGACTCCAGGTGTGCTACCAGTTAACGACGGGTGGTAAATTCGTGGAAGCCATTGAGAAACTTCAAGCAATACTTCTTAGTGTGCCATTGTTGGTTGTTGACACTCGACAAGACATTGCAGAGGCTCAGCAACTTATACAGATCTGCAGAGAGTACATTTTAGGTTTAAAGATGGAGACTGACAGAAAAAATCTGCCTAAAGCAACATTGGCAGAACAAAAAAGAATCTGTGAAATGGCTGCATACTTTACACACTGCAATCTTCAACCAGTTCATCAAATTCTCACATTGAGGACAGCAGTTAACATGTTTTTTAAGCTGAAAAATTACAAAACCGCAGCTTCCTTTGCTAGAAGATTACTGGAGTTGGGACCTAGAGCAGAGGTTGCTCAGCAGGTTCGAAAGATTTTACAGGTCAGTCTTAAAATACATCAGTTTCTCTATTACTACAATTACGTATTATTGAACTTTAATGATGTAATTTTTTTTTATAGGCGTGCGATAAGAGTCCTGTCGATGAACATCAATTGCTATACGACGAACATAATCCGTTCTCATTATGTGCCGGAACATATACTCCAATTTACAGAGGTAAACCAGAAGTGAAGTGTCCACTCTGCGGTGCCAGCTACCAGCCCCAATTTAAAGAATCAATTTGTAAAGTATGCGAAGTGGCTCAAGTCGGCAAAGAATGCATTGGACTGAGAATAAGTTCCTTGCAATTCCGGTAATTCCATAACACTACAGAGTGAAAAAAAAATCGAATAAAAGTACAGACAAATGTCGCGAAAGTGAATGTTTTACGCAGTATTGACTGTTTTAAAGATAATAGGGTATTTTGAAAATATCAATAGACAATTTCTATTAAATATAATAGTATGTGAAAAGAAAAAAATCAATAGAAATTGTAATACTTTTATCACCCATATTAATGTTCCAAAGTGGTATATAAAGCCTTATAAGGGTTATAATTTTCAAATATACAATTTCTTATATACGAAACGTCCTGTATTACACATGAATTTCTTGCGTTTCCTCTTTCACAGAAATGTTTTCTCTATCGGTAAACCTGTCATTTTTTCTCAAATCTAGTAATTTTAAGAAAAGAGCAACTGGTCTAGGGGTTTTGTCCACTACTCTTTGTTCACGAAAGTCCCTAGAGTTCAACGACGGTTGGCAGCGTCCGGTTGTTACCGACGCAAGTTGTGTGCAATGGTGGATGCGGATTGTGGAGGCCGCTTGTGCGTGCCGTCAAACTGCTGATCAAGAAGCCGCGCTTTTTCCCAATAATTATCGCGACAGTGTGAGATCATAAAAAGCCAGTGTGAGAGCAATCAAAATAGCAAGTTACGCGAAGTGTTATAGGCGCCGCGAAGCGTCGGGACGCCACGAATCCCGTATTTCGCGCATTTGACACGGGAACGAGTTGCCGCGAAAGCCGCCACGGGCACGACTAACCTGCCCCAAACAAAACGTTCATCGTCCCGGGTAAAAAAACGTGATAATTTATAATAATATATCACCAAGTGTGTAAATCGAAAAAAAGTTGAATTTTAGCCTCCTGGTAGAGTAAGTACCAGGGCGGTAAACATCACCAGAGTAAATAACAGCCAGTGCTTTGGTGTGCGTGAACCGAAAAAAAATACAGACATTATCATAGAATCCTGGTAAAAGAAAGCCTGAAATAATATCCATCACCAGCCTCAACCACAAGGAATAGAGTACCTCTTACTCGCTAGGTTAGATCCTCTGGTGAATTTGAAGATCCACCTCAGAAAGTCTCTTGGTTGAAGCATATTATATTGCCCGGCAAGGTTTTTCAACTCAAGCTATATCACAACGTTTCTATAGTTCTTGCAATTCCAGAGGATAGTTTAACGAGAGTGAGTCTAACGTGGTTCCGTTATTTATCACGTATTTCCGAGTAAAACAACTAGAACGATCAAACTAGGCGGACTATCATATCTAGAGGGAGGTTCGTGCTCTAAGGGTAACACGCCAGTGTGTTGTGTATGTAGAGGCGGCATGAAAAAATGATGTGATCGACGGTCATCATCATGGCGGCACCCATGTTAAAGTGGAAGCGGATCACAAATCCGACCGGGCCCCAGCCTAGACCGCGCCATGGGCACCGGGCGGTAGCTATTAAAGACCTTATGGTCGTGTTCGGCGGTGGTAACGAGGGAATCGTCGACGAACTCCATGTCTACAATACTGGTGAGAATCGTTCTGAGCATCCTTTTTCTCTGTATAGAGTGCGTCTTTCGATGCGCGCCGTTCCGCGAGCGATTCCCGCGATCCAATATGGCGACATACGTTGACAAGAACGGTCACCGGCCGGACTCGATTTTCATTCGTGACGTCACTAGTGTGATCGCCATTTTTTTCTTAGATCGTAATTACGCTCATGTCAGCATTCCTGGAATTTCATTCCCGTACGGTATTTACGATACATTCTGAAACTCAATGGCTACTCCTCTTCTATGCTATCTATGACATTCTGGGTGTTTGTACGCGCGGGAGCAGCCATCTTTGTGCGCCTTCCCCCACTACGAAGTTTCGGCGACGCGTTTTCTTATCGTTCCACGTTCGCGCTTCCCTTTTCTCTTTCGTCCTTTTCTCCACGTTCGCCAACATTTATGCTTATATCTCAAATAATGTTACCAGATATGTAGTACGCGACGGTTAAAAATACCCTAGGATTTTTGGGGATTTTTTGGGATGACACTTTTTCCCTAGAGACATTCTTTCGTTTGGGGGCGTGTTAGGAATAATTTATCTACGCATGCGTGACTTTTTCGCGCCCTCGAAGCCGCCGCGCCTATTGTTTTTAAACTCTATGTGATTAGCAACACCAAGCTGTTTTTTGGTTTCATACTAATTATTATAATATGAGAAGAAAGCAGCCTTTTAAACTTTTCTTTGCAGTATTGTTATTTTGTAATGTCTCTTATGATGTAGATTTGAAACTGACGAAAAAAAAAAGATAGAGTTCATGAAAAGTTAGAAAATCGATGGAGACTTTAATTTATTATTTAAACATATGATAACATTTTATCCTTTGACAGATAATATTTTCAAATCCTGATTAGCGCTAAATGTATATTTACACAAGACTCAGCGCTTTTCCTGTTTTATACAGGGTTGTCCAATTGAAATGCGCTAGTCAATTTAGTTGTAGACAAAGGCTTGGAACTTGTGATTCAGTAGCAACATTACAAAGGCAAGATTTTTCTTGCGTTTAGTTGGAAATTGTTGGAAAACAGTGCTCACGACACGATAGCTATTACATGTGATGATAAGTTCGTTCTGAATAGCACTATATACAGCTGGAGATGCCATGTATTATTCAGTACTATCTTCATTTCGATTGTAAATAAGGGAAATTTTGCGCTTACCTATGCATTAAACTTATCCATTCAATTTCCATGAGGGAAAATCAGATTTTAGAACTGAAACTCTATATCACATAGATTGAACAAAACCAACAGTGTTCTTAATTCCTATTTGTTTTTTCTTTGATGTTTTAGCAACCAACCAGTGGTTTGTCCCTTCTACAAAAGGTGACATTCCACCAGGATGTGCTGCCTATGGCTTTGTGGTGGATGGAACAAGAATCCTTGTTTTTGGTGGGATGGTGGAATATGGCAAATATTCAAATGAGTTATACGAACTCCAGGCAAGCCGCTGGGAGTGGAAAAGGCTGAAACCCAAACCACCAAAGCATGACCAGCCACCATGTCCAAGGCTTGGGCACAGTTTTACACTTATTGGCAACAGGGTATTCCTTTTTGGAGGATTGGCTAATGACAGCGATGACCCAAAAAATAATATACCAAGATATCTAAATGACCTCTACACCTTGGAGCTTCAACCAAATGGTGTGACAGTATGGGATGTACCACAGACTCATGGGCATGCACCTCCCCCTCGTGAATCCCACACTGGAGTAGCGTACACAGACCGCACCACAGGAAAATCCTGTTTAGTCATCTACGGAGGGATGAGTGGATGCAGACTGGGTGACCTATGGTTCCTTGACGTAGACTCTATGACTTGGAATAAACCTGTGGTCCATGGGCCAACACCACTGCCACGTTCTTTGCACACTGCCACTTTGATTGGTCACAGAATGTACGTCTTTGGTGGTTGGGTACCTCTTGTGGTCGATGAGGTGAAGGTGGCCACACATGAAAAGGAGTGGAAGTGCACCAGTACCTTGGCTTGCTTGAATTTAGGTACAGTACCATTAAGTGTAAGGTGTCTGAGTTATTATTTAATTGTTATTTTAATTTAGAAACACTGACGTGGGAGCAATTGACTGTCGACTCCATGGAGGAAAATGTACCACGAGCTAGAGCCGGCCACTGTGCCGTAGGTGTGCACAGTAGACTTTACGTATGGTCCGGTAGGGATGGATATCGCAAGGCTTGGAATAATCAGGTTAGTTACAGTTCTTTAAAAATTTCTATACGAAATTTCAATACAGAAATTTTAAATACATCCGATCTATTTTCTGTGTAAGGTTTGCTGTAAGGATTTGTGGTATCTCGAAGTAAGCAAACCACCAGCACCTTCGAGGGTACAGCTGGTACGAGCATCCACACAGTCTCTGGAAGTCAGTTGGACGGCTACACCATCGGCGCAGTACTACATACTCCAGATACAGAAATATGACAAAGCACCTGCAACAGGAACCTTCCCTGCAGCCGCAGCACCAGCACCAGTTCCTCCAGCACCAGCAGTTGCAGTACCAGCACCTATTCCCGTTCCAGTTTCCACGGCGCCTTTATCTACCTTAGCACCACTTCCATCGGCACCGACTGTTGTGAGGGCAACAATTGCCCAGACTCCTGTTAGGATACAAACAACTGTTCAGAGTCCTGTACAGAAGCCAGTTGTACCAACACCAGCTGTGCCGAAAGCTGCAAGTCCTATGACTCCTAGGGTAGCAGGGAACCTCATAAGAATCAGGTCACCTTTGGTTACGTCAGTGGCATCTACAACGGACCAAACACCATCTCCATCTAGCACAACAACAGCTGGACAATCACAGTCACCCATGTCCGGCATAGCTGCACTCGCAGCTGCAGCTGCGGCCACTCCCAAGATCAGTATGAACAATGTGCCCATATTACCCCAGGCAGCGGGTAACACTATAAGGATGAAGAACATGCAACCCGGACAGCAAATACGTTTTGCTGCACCACCAGGTGCAACAGTTCTTCGCACAGCTTCGCCTCAACAAAGTAAGCAGATCATACTTCAAAAACCTGGACAGAATATATCCGGCCAGCCTCAGATAGTTCACCTTCTGAAGACCGGTCAAGGTATGGTAGCAACTGTGCCTAAGGTCAGCTTGATACCAGGAAAAACCGTTCAGACTGCAGGTGCGAAACCCTTGAACCAAGGTCCTACGATATTGCGACTGGTGAATCCTAACACAGTGGCAGGTTCTAAGATCCTGACCACGATGAAGACGTCCAGTATAGTAGCTATGAGTAAAGGGCAGAGTATTACCGGAAAACAGACGATAATGATAACGAAACCAGGTGGCAATGGAGGATTGGTTGGTAGAACTAATCAAATTATAGTAGTGACAACAGGCTCAGGCTTGAGAGCAGTTCAGGCTGTAACGACTTCGCAGGCTGGTGCGGGTCAGGGTGGTAACCTGACGACTCCAGTTAATGTGTTGCCACTATCAGCAACAAATCATGTAACGAATCAGCAGGGAGTTAAGATGATCGTGGTGTCTTCTGGTGCTATGGCTGGCGGTACTGCTGGTAAACCTATAACGATTACAGTCCCTGGCCAGGGTGGCGTACCAAAGACAGTGACAATTGCTACAAAAGGAAGTCAACAGGCCATTTTTAATCCTGGCAAGAGTCAAATAATGACTGTACCTCAGATGCAAAAGGCACCTGAATCCATGACGGTGGCCGGAAAACCGGTTACCTTACAGATGTCTGGTGGAATTGGCCCTAAAACGGTGACCTTGATGCCATCGAGTAGCTCCATAGTGACGACGGCTGGAACGTCTGATTCCATTGACACCAGTAAAATGATATTCGTACCGTCGCAGAAGCAGCCGTCAGCATCCTTAGCATCGACGTCAGATGGACCCGCAACAACGGACGCTGCTCTGGCTGCCCTAGCAGCCGAGGCTGGACTAATAGATCCTGTACAGGAATCCTCCGGAGGGTTATCTTTTATGGTGGCAGCGGATGATCCTTCTGGAGCTGATGGTAAAGGGGATAGTTGCAATGGAAACGAAGCGGCAACTGCTGCTGCACTAGTCTCCCAGTTGGGAGCAGGGGAACCAATGCAGGTCGATAGCGATGGAAACTTCATTATTCCTCAGGTTGACGGACCTGGAGACTTTCTTTTGTCCGGAGATGAGAACGAGGATTTCGATGACGATCCTCCTCTGGATGAGACAGCGGAATCTCCTCAGGTTGATGTTTCTGGAGATATGGAAGAGGACGTGGGACCCTCTACCATGGAGGATGATATACACATAGAAGAATCTAAAGAGTCGGATAATAATGACGTTGCACAAGCTCCAGAGGTAGACACATCCACTGAGGAACTTCCTGTAGAATCGGAGGGAGCTGCGGAACCAGAATTGGCAACTAGTGAATTAAACACAGAAGCTACCAGCGAGCCGGAGCCACCTAGCGAGAGTGACATGCAAATAGTTAGTACTCCTTCGTCAGGGGACGCTTCCGTTAAATCAGAGTTATCTACGCAACCTGCACAGGAAGCTACGGTAGATCAGAATGCAGTAGTATCGGAAGCGATAGAACCTTCAGAGGAATCGGAACATTTGCATGATGATCAAGGAGGCATTACAATGGATTCTTTGGGGGATGAAAAATCACCCAGTAGCACACATGATCCTATAGAAAATCCTGCGTCTCAGGAATCTCAGACGTCTCAAGATGACACTGAAGTAGACGAAAAAAGTGACGGTGAATTAGAGGAACCAGAACTCCCTAAAGACACTTTAGGATTAGAGGATGAAAAGCCGGAAGACGATGAACCAATGCTGGATGCATCGTTAAACCAATCGGAAGACGCTATATCTGCTTTACCATCAGTTGCGGCATCATCAATCAAAACGGACGATCAAAATGAACCCATGGACCAGGACAAGGAAACACTTCCAGCTACGAATGGTGTCGCCAGTGTGGAAAAGGATCTGGAATCTTCCAAAAATGTAAAACAGATCATATCCCAGGATATTAAAAAAGAGAATGAGGAAATAAAACGCGAGAAGGACAATGATACAAGACCGGAAGGTGGTGACGACTCCACTGCTTTGACGACATTAGCGACAGCAGCGCTGGGATCTGCCGAACAGCCAGTTAAAATAAAAGCAGAACAGGTAATTGCGTGCATTTCTTCAATTAAACAAGATACTTTTTGATTACAATTAATTAATTTATTTGATTGATTTTATTCTAGACCGAAGAAGAGAAAAAGGACATGGAATGGTATGACGTTGGAATAACGAAAGGAACCACATTCACAGTACAGCATTATTATCTTCCTGGAGAAGAGCCATTAGACGTAACACAGCCCTTACCCGCTGATGTCTTTAAGGGCAGGACCAAGATAGTTTTGGAACCCGGTACCGCCTATAAATTCCGAGTTGCAGCTGTGAACAGTTGTGGTAGAAGTGCCTGGAGCGAGGTACATCCAATCAAAGATATTATACAATTAATAAATATATTAAACATAAGACACTAAAATAAATTCTTCGTCTCTGTTGTAGCTCTCAGCGTTCAAGACGTGTCTGCCCGGATTTCCGGGTGCGCCGAGCGCTATAAAAATATCAAAGTCTGCGGAAGGTGCCCAATTATCCTGGGAACCACCACCGAGTAATCTAGGGCCCATCCTCGAATACTCGGTATACCTGGCAGTGCGTAGTGCTAGTGCGGTGTCGAACAGTGCCGGAGAGGCGACAACAGTAGCAACGACGCCGACGCAACTGGCTTTCATTAAAGTTTACTGTGGTCCCACGAATGCCTGTTCGGTGTCAAACAATTCACTGAGTGCTGCTCACGTGGATGTCACAACGAAACCAGCCATTATATTTAGAATAGCTGCACGAAACGACAAAGGTTATGGACCAGCGACTCAAGTCAGGTGGTTGCAAGGTAAGGATACCCAAAGTGATTACTGTAAAAATTCAGCAGTCCACGTAAGGATGATGCTGCGGATACTTGCAATGATAACAGTTGTTTTTAATTTCTATCTTTTTTAATTTCAGATCCCACTACAGCCGTTAAGGCTAACCCACAAGTTAAGAGACCAGGAACAGATGTGCGTTCGCAAGCGAACTCACCTCAGAAGAAAGTGAAGCCGGAAACCGCAGATAATTTTTCGTGAACGGTTCGGTCAAGTGGTTCTCGAACACCGAACGAGGGCCAGAAATCATCATCATCCCTCGGGAGAGCAGCCCCACGTAACTCATAAAGAAATTGTACTTTAAAGAAAGAGAGTTAAAATAATGCGACAAAGGGAGAGAAAAAAATAAGAGAAGAACGAATATATCAGAGTGATGAACACGGTGGGAATTATAAATATATTCAAGGAGAGAATGATATGGGACGAGGAGAGTTCTTTTTAGCGAATGGAAAAGTCTAAAGGGAAAATATGAAAATTTTCATTTTATGAATATTATTAAATAATTGTGAGGGATAAGAAATCGAGAAGGGGTCACGTGATGTCCATAGGTCTCATTGGACCGCATATGCGCCTTTTCTCTGTTTCGCGCATTATTTTCTTCTTTACTCTGTAGAGCCTCAAGCCAGCTATAAGAGAATTCATATGTCGTTTAATAAAAACAGCTAAGAAAGTTAATTATACACTTGGTGTCGAGTGAATTTTTCAAATTTTACATTGTGCTCTTTTAATTTCTCTATTTTTTTTTTCTTTAGCCTTCTCTTATTTCTTGTTATGATAATATTACTAGTAATACTAACAACGTAACGACCACCGACAATTACGTGGGAAACACATATCTGAAGAATCCTTTTCTTTGATTGATCACGCGTAGACGATACAATATTTATATTGTGAATAATAAGAACTAAAGAAACAAAACAAAACCTAACAAAAAAATGAGGAAGGAACGAGTAACAGCATCGAATATTATTTAACCCTGGGAAATAAACTGGGAGAGGTGTGATGATTATTTATATTTATAAAACACGATAAGGTGCTACTCTCGATTTATGGTTGAAACTTCATTACTGCAAATTGTCGGGGAGAAATGCGCTTTTCTTGTTCTTCGGGGTTTCTTCTTGTTCTCAGCAAAGGGTTTGTGACAACACGAAATCTTGCATTGCTACAGTATCTACGTTAATTATGAGTGTAATGCGTTTGGTAATGTAAACAGTCAAAAAGTTTCTGCCTATTGATTAATTTTCCCTTTTTGGCTACATTATTTCGAGGATGACTTATCAATGTAATTTAAAGTCCAAATAGAGAGGAAGGATGATCCAAGTGCCTGGGGTTGGAAAGAATCCTTAAAATTTCAAAAGACCAATATGCGAAACTCGCCTTCAAGGCAGTAATGAGACTGAAAAACATGATCCTTTTATTTAGGGTATTCCAGTAAAATGAAAGGCTTGTATTTTTCATTTTAAAAAACCAGGGAATCGGGATTGTCGCCGACTAGTATTTGATACAGTCCTGTCCTATCTTTTTAAACAACGTATTTTAAAACATATTTCTCTCTCTCGTTAACGTCGATCGCAAAAGTTTTACTTTTCTCCTGTTTGGAAGCCAACAGATATGCACGACAAAAGAGGATCAACCATTTAGGTTCCCTATAAAAAGGATGTATCCAGATATTCGCACGTTAGTCATTTCTAACGGTTTTTAGTGATTCTGAGCACAATTTCCTTAAAAGCAAAGTAGGTTTGATGGCTTTTTTAATATGACAAAATATTAAAGGTTCGGGAGACGTACAAGGTTCGTGCTTAACAAAAGAAAATGAAGAAACAAAAACGGAATAATCAAGTATCCCCAGTATTTCAATCAGTGTTTGTTAATTGCAAAATCATTATTTTAGCTTTTCTCTTTCTTTCGATTCCTTTTTTGTTTCTTTATCCATCCTCCTTGAATCGTCGAATTTGTAAATAGATGAACGTGTGTGACACGTTCATCGTCCGAACGTGAGCGATAGATTATTTTTCAAATCTATCGGAATTTTTATATAAAAGAAAAGCTAAAAAAGTAAAATAAAACAGAAGCGTTAAGAGAGCCCGTAGAGACGTATGAAGTAGTAGATGGGATACATATGAAAAGACTGGATGATGTGGCGCGTGTCTATGAAAAGATAAATGAAGGGCAAAAAGAGTAAAAAAGCGACACGTAATTTCAAATTCAGTGAGTTGAATATGCGAATGGATATTGTACGTGTAAATCAGAGCTGAACAAGAAGTGTAGAGAGAGACAAAGCTGTATATCTACAAATTATTCCTTAAATAGATACGTGTAGGTATTAAGACTCAAATGGGATATAATTGAGGAATGATCAATCACGATACTGGACCCGCGTTAGTGATGAAATAGGGAATCGAGGATCATGATGAGGACACAAGTGGCTGGCTGATAGAAGATGATATACGGAGGAGATAAATGATCCCGAATAAATATTAAATTTATTATATATTTTATTTTCGTTTAAGAATAGAGCACAGGATTATTATGTGAAACATAGAATGAAAATACCTAAGGCAAGAGAGTAACTACAAACAAATAATAAAAGAAAGATACAATGGTGACAACAGTAACGACGAGGAGAACAAGCTAATGGAAATAATGAAAGAACACTTATTAATGGCAATGTCAAGTGGTGGGGACCCCTGATATACTTTTTGTTCTTGTTCCCTCTTCTATGCGATTTTTTTTTATTACTATCATAGGGTGCTTATCTCGTTCATTCACGTCCCCTTCTATATGTCCAATAATTGTGTTTAAAAAGTGCAAGTTTCATCTTCTAATGTTTTGAGCTAGAACGAACTTTTGTGTAAACTTTCTGTAATATTGATTTCACTCAACAATGAAACAATCCCATGGGAGTGATAATCTGTTCTTTGATTTTCCTTAACGTTCTCAATGTCCGCTTCTTTCTCCTGTCTTTTTTCTCTCCCCATAAGATCTGGATAAAAAAGAAAATTTAATTGGAGCGTCAAGATTAACCCTTTGCGATCGGCATATTTCTTTGTTGGGACTACCAGCTAGTCGGAGAAAAGGCCGCGGCTAAGGCGACACCGATCGCAAAGGGGTAAGAAGCATTTTCCCTTGTTTAACTTACAGTGTGTAACTGCTATACTTTTCACTCTAACTATAAATTCTCTTCGATGGTACAGTGTTAGGTATATATATATATATATATTATATATTATTATAATAAAGAGAAACAAAATAAATGTGTCTTTTGTATGTACGAATTTATTAGACATCGCCTTCCCATTTATTTTTTTACTAGATAACTTTATACATATAATTATATTATTAGTAGTTGAAAAGTAGAAACCTCCTTGCATAGTACTAACTGAATATTGATTATCTAAATAGCCAGGCTGACCTAATAGGATGCACCGTAACATTGGAAACCGCTTCAGGTGGGCTGGTTTTGATAATAATCAGTAGCAATCAGTAGTTTTGACAGATCTGTACGCTCACATACACGAACGTAAACACATGTGTGAGTAATATATGTATTCCCGGTTTTTCAGCACGCGGTAATTTCTGATTGGAGCTTGTTCAACGCATGCTCGTAACCAAGTAGTTAGATTGGCCAGGAAACATGACGCACCGGTGCATGGGAAGGAGCAGGGAGGAACGACCTCGCAGTATACAAATTTATTATTTAGCTCCGCCAGTGATAACAGTTTAATGCACACCGTGATTGCGAACGGTCGCATCTGCCGCAACTACTGCCAGTAGAATATCTAAGTACTCTGTTACAACTTGTCATATAATATGGCAAAAATACTCGCAATCATTCTTAACCTCTACATAATATTTAGTAGCATCTATGGTGTTTACTCAACGGATTTAGGCAACGTGGACGAATTAAAATCTGTAGAACTTCCGCCTTGTGCTGCGTGTAAAGTAGTTGTCGACAGTTTTAAGAAGGTAATACTATCTTAAACGATTCAATGATTATTGTTTGTCAGTATAGGTTAGTTTTAAGTGATGATCACTGTGGTATATTCTTGCATGCTGGTGTAACAGATGTCTAACTACGTAATTTTTTTCTATTGACCATTTATTTTATTTTATTAGGGACTTGATAATACCAGCCGTGGCAAATTTGAAGGGGGTGACAGTGCTTGGGAGGCTGAGAAAGGTCCTTATGCTAAAAGTGAAGTTCGCTTAACAGAGATTCAGGAAGGTCTTTGTAAGGAAGTAAAGGAAGGTCAGAAACAATGTCATGCTTTGGCAGCTGAATCAGAGCAAATGATAGAAGAGTGGTGGTTTCGTCATCAAAATAGAAAAGATCTGTTTAGATTCCTGTGTATAGAAAAGACAAAGCGTTGCTGTCCAGAGAATCATTATGGTCCACAATGCATACCCTGTGCAGGGTATCCAAATAATATCTGCAATAAAAATGGTAAATGTAAGGGTGCTGGTACTAGAAAGGGAAATGGTCAATGTCAGTGTGACCAGGGTTATTCTGGTGAAGATTGCTCAAAGTGTGCTCCAGGACATTATGAGTCCTATAGAGATGGCCGCATTGTTCTATGTTCATTCTGTCATTCTGCCTGTGATGGCTCTTGCAAAGGACCTGGTCCCAGAGACTGTGAGAAATGTGCCAAAGGATGGCAATTTTTAGAGGGACAAGGATGCTTGGATATTAATGAATGTGTTCTTGGTAAAAAAAACTGTCCTGGAAATCAATTCTGTGTGAATAAGGAAGGAGGCTATTCATGTTTGAGTAAGTTTCTGTTCTTAATATTTCGTAATTTAGTAATACAGCTATTGATTCAATCCTTTTATTACAGAATGTGATAGAGCCTGCAATGGATGCCATGGTGATGGACCAGATATGTGCTTTAAATGTGCAATTGGATATAAAAAAAAGGGCTCCATGTGTGTTAGTAAGTAGGGAAAAAATGTTATAAAAATTACAATCAGTGCATGAAATTACTGTAAAAATGTTTGTTTCTCAGATATCGAAGCTTTAGGACGTCAGAAGCAGGAAAACGTAACGCGGTATGCAACCTATCTAGGACTGTGCATCTCCACCTGCATTATTTTGCAGCGCAACATCGTCATGGCAGGTGCTATTGGAATTGTAGTTTCCATATATATAACCCTTTCGGAATACATGATATCCAACATCCATCTCTATGACAACTCACCAAACGTAGAAGATTTCGTAAGTCCAGCTGCCTAAATGGCAAAAAGGATTAAATCAACATTATCACTAACTTAAGTATAATCATCATAATTCGATGTGCGGGCCTCCATATATTATTGTGAGCCGCTGACTGTTAACTGATAAGAGGTCGTGCGCTGCATTTTCAAATCCAACAACTTATAAACACTGCCGCGACATTATGTGTATGTGTGTTTTAAAGCTCTATAGAAATATATGGAACAAGTATACGTATCCCGAATTTTAGAAAGCCCGCAGGATACTGTATTACTGCGCAAATAACAGCAAAATGCATTGGGCACCTCTTCACTTTTACCTGTCTAAAAATCTAAGAGTTACAATAATCAAAATATGAATTTGTAGGCATTTTTATATTGTATTCCAGTTTTTCGATTTCTATTTAAAAAACAGCTATTGTGCCAATTTTCATGCTTACAAATTCTCACGGATTTTTGTTGTATATTTGTTGCTCTGCCTGACGGCTGAATGGAGTAACGTAAATAGTGAAAAGTTTGTTATTTTAACTAGGAAAATTTTACTATAGATATAGACATTTTATGACTGTTTCCCATCGTGTCATTGTTGGCTGTTGTAATCGTTGTGATTCAGATATTCAAACGCACTGCATCAGATAGAATATTATACTCTTAATGAAATAATTTAATGAATTATATCGCACCAACATTATTCTAGTCTAGCAAGACTGCGAAGCTGTAAGCAAAGATGTAATCATTGTTTTGAATAAATTTCTAGCAATCGCAGCTAATTAATACGTCTCATTACTAGACCCATCCACCTGATCCAAGCGCAGTTTCCAAGATCCATAATTAAGTTACTCCTAGAGAAGTTGTCATTTTACAAACAAACTAGTAACCAACTCCATCCCATCCCACCGATCAAAATGAAATGTAGTAAAAAGAGAAGTCGACTGTAAAGGAATACGGCAACTTTGTCCTCTCCCTTATCAAGGGGTGCGATAGAAAATTCCTTTTATTTCCTAGTAACATAAAACCCCATTTTTTCCATCCCCCAGGTATTATTTCTCTACCTATCCCCACCTTAACATAGAATTAGCGCTTAGTTCCATTTGGTAAAGTTTAGGGGCGAAAATCGTACCGAATACTTTTGTCACGCATTGAAAATCCTTCCTCGTCGTTACTACCCCTATAGTCACCATCCACCGTCACCACCCCTGGAGATATTACCCGCTTCCCTCCCAGTCATTGCGTTCTGTCAGTTTTGGTTCTCTCGCTGGGAGATATTACGCCGATAGGGGTTCGCCCCGGGGAGGAGTAAGGCTTCAATAGGATTTTCAGCTTTTTCATTTTTTAAGGGGGTGTGCTGCAGCCCTCATGCAGCCGTTCGTCTATGCACCTAGGTGATCCCGTGCTCGCATTTTTCTACAGAGAAAAATAGGGCTTGTGGGGACCCTTTTTTCTTTCATTTCCTTTTCCCGAAAACGGGGTTAATATTAGGTAGCTCAAGCGGGCCAATTGAACCGTAAAAAAGGGCGTGAGTCTCGTACCACCTCCCGTCCTCCGAGGGCTGTCGATGGTGCATACATTTTTTTAACGGATCTTTTTCCAACCGTCTTACGTCACGGTATAGTCAATGACAGCCCGTGAAATGTCATCGATTATTCCACATCCCCACGAATTGTCGGGAATTTTTGCTCAACACCTTGCAACCCCTAAAAAAAGTAAAAAAAAGGAAAAAGCTCGTACTCAAATTCGATATTTTCAACCCTTGTTTCATATTCCCACCCGTAACTGGTCAGCGCTTACATAATCCATAAATTCTATATGTTCTATACATTGTTCTACATATTGTATTGTTCTGCATTTTCTATAGTCTCGTGTACTAATTACGCGTAAATTTGGCGAGGCTCATATTTTGAAACGTTTATTTTTAGACACGACCGGGATGGGATCCCTCTTGTTCCTATACATTATGCGCATATCGGGGATGGATTTATTTCGGCATATCGAATTATCCTGAATTCCTCCCTTACGTACTCGTACTACCCTTCGGTAGCAACAGCAGCAACACTGTTACTGTCGCTTGGTTATAACAGGAAAAGGGAGCTAAAAGGAAATTCGATTCTCGGCTACAATTAATTACGGAATTCCGGTTTGATATCTCATAATTAGAATATTCGCTTTGAAATGGTGTCGTAGGTCGGGCAATTAATGTTTACGGAATATCAACAAAAAAGAAAGTTTTAGGTGAAAAATTGGCGTAGCAAACAAAATCAGCAGGATATTCTCATTGCAAAGTTTTGCGTCGCAGCTATTGTGAATAATTTTACTAACAATTCGCAAAATTATATTTCTCTCTAATTAGTATAGTTACGAGCGCACCTAATGATATTCGAAAAGTTTATGTTTCCAGATAAAATATTTCTCAAATGCAGAATAGCTCCGCATCGAACGGAATTCGAATTTGGCTCGGCGCAGAGATATATTCGTAATACAGGTGGGCTGTCAACAAACACAATGTTGAATCCGGCCGTGTGTAAACGGCGCTGATGGGCTGCATCGGATAACTTGATAGACAGGGCTGGAAGGGCTGTGATTCCGGAATTAATAATAGCCCGGATATGGCTGCTCCTGGAAATGGCATAGTTACCTACGTACCTACCACCACAGCTCAAAAATATAGCCCGGGCGCGCAAGGTGGTTGCCAGGGATACCGGATGCTGCACCGGTGCTTGTCGAAGATACCTATATCTCGGAGATCATAAATCGGATAACGGATGCTGAACTCTCACCTGCTGTAACTCTTGCTCTATGGGGTCGAGGACCTCAGAATATCGAAGATGGAGGGTATATGCATATTCTAAATCGGGATCGCAGGGCGGTTACCTTGTTGCTAGGAGATCGCAGGGCTTCAAATTGTAGACCCACCCTTCTGCATTTCCGCCCTTCTGCATTTCCACCCTTCCACTCCCTCCACTCCCTCCACCACCCCTCCACCCCTCCACCCGACTCCTCTTCCTCGCGGTGCATATTCCGTGACAACGGATGACACCGACGCACTCTATTATTTAACATTCTAGGAATCAGACTTCGATCTGCCATTGGTCCTAAGTTACGTCTACGTCATTTTTTAGCACTCGGTATTTTTGAGAAAAAAAAAAAAAGTTTCAGTTTGGTCTCAAATATTATTTTTTTGCGGTATCCCTGAGACGCGCTGGAGGAGAAAATCTAGGGTGGCTGCACGGGTCCACATGCGTCACGCAAGGTCTGGAATATGTATTCGAGCATCTTGAGATTTTTTATCATTATTTACCTTTTTTAGAAATAGCCCATACAAGACCGACACACGATGCACCTCCTTTCAGGACATAATATCCTGCTGACAGGATTCGTCTGGCATTGATCTGCTTTCAACTGGATACCTTTACGCGGAATATACACGTGTACGTATTATATGTATTTTTTGGTTTTCAGGTAAATTCTCGTTTTCCTATATATTAGTATATCTATCGAGAGTCCAGAGAGTGGATGCGAATGATAATGGGAAAAAAGGCTTTCTGGTGGATCCTAAACGAATTTCATTTCCTAATTAGAAACATAATCCGGGTTTTTCGGTGGTCAATGGAGAATCGAGCAGAACGTCGATTGACCTTTTTTTTGCTCCATGATTTTCTATCGTTCGACTCCTTTTACCTAAAACGCGGTGTCGATGACTCGACAGACTCCTAGCTTCGACAATAAAGGATTTCTTACACTTTCATCTTTTTTATTTATTTTTTTCCTTTTCACCTACTTCTCACCACACTGTATATGCAACATATACACCTCTCCGTGTTCCATTCTACACTGTTGGTACTTTACCTGGCAGCCTCTATCGACCTCGAGGCCATTTTTCTTCAACACCCTATACATATGTATCTATCCTATATACCATATACATTCACCATGCATTCCGATCCTCCCTTTGTACTTTTACAATTTTCTCCCAGGAATTGGTAGGCTGTATTACAGGTACGAAGGAATCTGATATTCATACTTATACATCACGGTCAATACCATTAAGAGTTTTATAAGAGAGAAGTATATATGTCTACATAATACAGTTTTATAGCAGTTAAAAAGTTAATTAATGTATTTTTCATAGTCTATTGCAAAAACAGCCATTGCCGTCTCCGGCTTTGTCCGTGCTCGTGGCTCCCCTTGAAAGAGCTGGAAAGTCTAACTCAATTGAAAGGGCAATATGTCTGCAAGGGTCTCCAGGCTTGCAAACTCAGCGGACGTACAGAAAATACAGAGATGGACAAACGAAGGTAGAAAGGAGTAATGGACGGCTATGTTTCCGTGAAATTGTATTGGCTTACAACGCAGTGTAGCTGCCAGCCGAATCGGCGCGGCTCGAAGCCGCCGTCTGCCCGATAAATAATTAAGTGATAATAATGGGCCTGTCGCTTGTCGGATAGCCACTTTGTAGACTTCTAAACAATTCGGCTTCGCGTCTAACCGTCGACAGACGTTACTACTGACCGCAACTTCCGAAATGTCTGGCAGCTTTTCGACTTTTTCCTCCTTGATGCACATTTCCACCGCCGCTATTTTATATTATGTATCTCTGGGCTTCCGGTTCGGGAATGATTAAGCGGAACTAGTCAGGACTTCCTGTCAAAACTTCAGACTCCGTGGGAAGCTGCCCGTTTTGTTATTGAATCCTCCAATTATTCAGGGACTTGGTATCCTATCTTTTTCTTGACGGACTGAAGAATAATGTTGGCTGCTCGAAGCTTTTTTTTTTTTTTTTTTTTTTTTTTTTTTTTTTTTTTTTTTTTTTTTTTTTTTTTTTTTTTTTTTTTTTTTTTTTTTTTTTTTTTTTTTTTTTTTTTTTTTTTTTTTTTTTTTTTTTTTTTTTTTTTTTTTTTTTTTTTTTTTCAAGGATTACTTTGCTTTATTTTGACTAGCTGCGCTCCAGAGACATTACCTTTCCTGCTTCTGCTAAATTTGTTACATTACTCGGATACCTTATTGAAGGTTATTGCGGAGAGCTGAATCTGTATTATATTAGGACAATTGTTTAAAGTGTTCTTAAGGTAAGGTTTTATTTTCAAGAATGTCTTTTCTTTGCTTTATTTTGACTAGCTGCGCTCCAGAGACATTACTTTTCCTGCTTCGTCTAAATATCTTATATTATTCGGATACCTTATTGAAGGTTATTGCGGATGACTGAATTTTTATTATATCGGACGGACAATTGTTTAAACTTTCCTTAAGGTAATATCAACAATGAGCTTTCGACTCACTTTACCTCTTTCGTAAGATTCCAGCCTGGTTCTCTTGAACCGGTCTCATTGATTCTGCAGCCTCCCTACCTCTGGACCGATTCGTGTCATCGATTCGGTTCAATGTTTTATTTTTATATTTTTCAGATAATTTTTGTTCGGGATATCATTCCTGGTCTCAGTTTTTAGAGTCCTTTGGGTCTGGGGAGAAAAGGACCCGCCAGATGTGCCTAAGCGTCTGAATTACTCCAATTCACTGATGAATGAAATTGGCTGGATAGCAAGGAAAGATAAAAAACAGAATAAAAGTTGAAAATAGAAATATCAGCGAAAGAGAAGAATTGGCGAGCTGCTGGTGGACCAAATTAATTATTCCAATTAAAACTCCATCGACTAATTCGACACGGAAGACAATTTAACGTAGAGCCGGAAAATTTCGAATTGCTTTACTTACTTAGGTAGAAAATTAATTCGTAATTGTTTAAAATCATAGTTTATCCGTCCGATGGATTTTCACTCGCAGTACAATTTTAATTGTTTATCCACTTTACGCTACTCGGAGTCCATGGACTCTGCAGTCTCCGACGACCGCTTGGAATCTGGGAGAACGTTCCAGTTATATTTTTCAATCTTTTTGACGACTCGGGATTCTTCTCATTTACGCTAGATAATTTAAAACTTATAATTATTCACGCTTATGGCATCCAGTGAGAATCGGAGAACGAGTCTCCCAATTAACTAAGAGAAGCGACACTAATTTTGTAAAATTAATTAATCTAGTTCGGCCTGTAATACAGTTTCTCATCCTGTTAAGGAAGCATTGCTAATATAACTGTTGCCTAGGAGTTACTCCGGATCGACAGATATTACGCAATTTCAATCGTCAAAACCACCCTACTTGATTCGAACATTTGAAATTCTGCAGTGACCGTATTTCCATGCAAAAATCAAAATTTTCACGGCAGTGTATCACCAGTTCAAATTTTCATAGTGCAGATCCAATTAAACTTTTCGCAAACATTTGGTCGATCGACTGTCTACGTCTCACTCTGGCGCACGTGAACTCCCATAAGTCCGTCTCACTCGCACTCGCAGCCGGTATAGGAGGTTCATGATTATTCGAGGTACACACCTTCTCTGTGCGATTTTCCTTATCAGCGTGCTCTGGTAACAAATAATTGCATAGGTGGGTATGCACCTACTCGTACCTACTCGTACCTACTCGTACTTCCGCTTCCTAATCTGTCGAAAGCTTATCCCCCCTGTGGTCTCTAATCCCGGAATTTGCTCTGCGGATCAATGGGCAAAGGGTGCCGGTAGCAGATTTTCATGGCGGACCAAGAGGTTCGCTAAGAGGCAATTCCATTGACGGGAGTTAAATGCCGAGAAAGTCACAGAAGCTCAGCATTGTTTTGTCGAGTGGCCATCGTTATCGTTATTACCAATGCACAGCGAGGTATCAGGGACGACATAAATTCCACTGGAGGCATCGCGAGTGGCAGGGACGCATTAAAAATTGAAGCAGAATAACATGAAGTTGAGAAAACTGGCAGACCTTCTGCTATCCAAGAACAGGAATACTATTCGGGCGCACCAACTTTATCTTAAAAAAACATTTAGCTGTCATTGAATTTTACGAAGTTCTCAGTGTCGCTACCGGATGTCTCTGGATGTCTCTCGGAGCCTTGGAACATATATTTTTGTATATTTAATATTCGCCAAGACGCCAATACACATTGTTTGTGCCGTAAGAGTCGCGGAATCAATGGACGCAGGACGCGGCTATCAAAGCCGCATAAAGCCGAAGAAGGTGACTCTTGGGTTCCTGGTGAAAGTGCGCCCGCTGATTGATCCAAAATGCGAGTCTCCCTTCTCATTGGCTAGTGATAAGTCAATAAATGGGGCGGGGGAGGGGAGGGACGGGACACGCGGAATAGGAGGAAGCCGGATGCTCCTGGGGAAGTTTCTCTGTTCGATGTAGAATTCCCACACATAGGAACTGGGCCGCAAGTACATATGGTGTGTATATACATATATATATATATAGGGTCTGTACACATCGCGCGGAAAGGATCGATCGACTGTGAGGGAATTTCATTGTTGGTTTTTTTAATTTATAAAAAATATCTACTACGAGGATTTTTAATGAGACGAATTTTTGGCGTCAACTATGTCGCTGTATGGTTTGCTTCATCTTCTTTTTTATGGTAAAGGGGCATTTTCAATTTCGTTCTGCGCCGAGCATCTGTCTCTAGGTACAATGGCTGTGGCCCAATTTTATTATTTTTTTCATCCCCTACCACTGCCTTCCATTCGTCCGTACGTCATCGGTGCGTCGGTTTTCCCGGTGGCTGCGCCATTTTTGATTTCCGTGTCCGATTGGAAATTCAAGCCACTGCGTTTTTACCCAAAGTCCCGATCGGATCTTTCTTTCAGTTTATTTCCTTCCTCCTCTCTCTTCTTTCCTCGGCTTCCTCGTTCTTCCTGTATTTCTTTAAACTGCATTCTCAGCCCACTCTTCAGAGGTGCCTTTCTTCGGGGCAGCGAGGCGGCCTATTAGCGAGCCAGCAACCCTATTGTCACGTGACACACGCACCCCCGACTATCAAGCGCCTTCCTGTGCATCAGCTGGAATCCACAGTGAGACTCAGCGTGGTGCATTCGATGCGATTAAGGGAACTTCCCCCTTTTAAGCAACCCCTGTAAAAGGGCTTCCGTTACTCTTGGGGGTTCTGGACGACGACAGGTATTTCCAGGAGTTACCGCTAGAGGGGCTGCTACAGGGTTTTCTCGCAAGAAAAGGACATTTTTGATGTGTATAGGAGGACGTCGGGTGCGCTGGGTACTTTGCAATATTCAAAATATACATTCATATCCATATTTAATTTTTGAAGTAAAAGCTTAGGGAGTTGCTAGCTTTTTCCTGAATCAATACCAAACACAATATCTTCAGTACACCCTAAGGAGGGTGGAGCGCTACGTACTAGTCAACCGAGCTGTTACAAACAAATAATTTATTAGTTGCACAATAAATACGTATTTGGTGTTATTTTGTTACTTAAGCAATCTACACTCATGAAATACACGTCAATTATAGCTTTTTAATCGGATAGATGAATAACAAACAAAAAACGCAGCTTCTCTCTAAGGGCCGTCAACGTGAAAACAATGAATATATATCTTTATTATGTAATAAAATAAGGGTCGTATATGATTGAAATTATGTTGAGTCGTAAGATTATAATAGGAAATAATATTTATTGCATGGAAAAAGTATTAAGTTAATGTTATTGGAACATTTTGTTTACCTCGAAAAAGCACGGTAAATGTGGCAAAGCCTGACGATTTTTGACGTTGGTATTCCTGAATCGTCGTTCGACTGATACCGGTGGTGTTACAAAGTAAACGGTAGAGATACAAATATGTCGACCTTTGAACTTCAATCCCGTGGCCCAGACGTTAAATTTGGCACGAAACGAAAAATGCACTGGAAGGAAAATCTGCGAATTGCTATGAAAATAAGGAAAAGATCTCCTGAACCGATTACGTGCAATACGGAAGGACGTCGAACAGTAGAAATTGCAAAATTAGCAGAACAGATGTGGCGTGACGCTTGTAAAATTCCACTCTGGTTTCGTTTCGTCGAAGAAGAAACGAAAATAGGTTTAGCCAGCGATTTTAAAATCGCGTGACACGCGTGTCTTCAGATCCACCATGTCCACACCTCGAGGTTTCATTACAACAGTGACACGCTTCGAAGACTGTACGATGCAAGTGCCAAGAGTGCCTTAGGTAAGTATTATGTATTTCTTGCTCTTCGGGTGTAAAGAGTATAGCACTACGTAATTTAAATGAATGTCAGGAGCTACCGATGGTGGCATTAGGTTCAACGCGGTTGAACACTATTCTGACATGCCTCGATGTTCCTTCGGTGACCAGTACTTGATTCAAGCGCAGCGAAGGATACATGGGAAGAGCTATTGAGGAAACAGCTGGAGAAAGTTGCAGAGAAGCTCTGCGATTGGAGAGCAAGTTGACCGAAGTAGAAGGACTGCAAGCTTACTCGTGTAACACGTGCACGAGAGACGCTACTTTTCGTGCTTCCAAATTCTGACGAGAGTGGCGCTCCGTGACTAAGGATACGATCAGAATGCCGCGCATGCGCAGATCGGCCCAACTTTACATAATCCCGCCAGTGCTTTCTTCTCGCACTAGTGCGACAAAGTAAACTTCGTTCTCGCTCTCACGAAATGCATTCGCTTTGGGAGCCTTCCTTGCTCCTCTTGTGGCTGCCTCCTCCAATCAAGAGACGCTCATGCCACGTGTTCTGTGCCATGTTAAATAACTGCATGACAATAGCTTTATTACATGTTCGCCAATGGTTTATCGCTTTAAATACGATTCGATGGATACTCAAAGATTAATAATTATAAAACTATTTCAAGTTTACAGAAGGAGATCCAATTAATTGGCATTTACGTTGGAATACATGTATTGGAAAATTCCTTATTTTTCTGCGTTTCTTTATAGTCCCTTACAATCCAATGTTACCTTATACTCCCAATGCAGTATGTAACCTTTTCCAAACTAGTTCCTGTTCCGTGGTCAACGATTCTTCGGACACTGATGACCAACTGGAGCGAATCGAATCGGAACCACCGACCGAACTAACAGTTGCTTACGATGCCGGGTGGCAACAGAGAGGTTCCGGAGGTTCGTGCAATAGTCTGACGGGTATGAAATTTTGCTTTTGCGGTGCTAAAAATTAAATAATAATTTTACAACATAACTTATTGTCTTTACCGACAGCTCACGGTGTCGGCATTGGCGTAAGAAGCAAGAAAGCAGTGGCCTACGCTACTGGAAAGAAACGTCGCGTCTTGTGCGAGAACGGTCGAGATCCCAGCGACCACGATTGCAGGTTGGATCATCAGGGCAGTTCCGAATCTATGGAACCAGCGACGGCAGCGGAAGTCGTCACGAGGAGCGCGATGTTACCTCAAGGAAGTATTCCAACAACCGCCGTAACGGGTGATGACGATTCTTCGAAAATTGCTCAAACTCGACGAGAAGCGGATTGTCTCGTGAAGAAGGAACCCGATGAAAATCAGGCTGCTTGCAATTTAAGCAAGGCATCACGCAGCCTGAAAATCCCGGCGAAAATCATCGATTCTTTGAAATACTCTTGCGGCTGCGTATTGGAGATAAATAAAGGAAACGTGGAAGCTGCGAGAAGTGGCCTGTTGAATATAGTCCCACGTGCTTTCGATTGCCATACTAATTGCGGAACATGTCACTGTAAGACGGACCCTCTGGATCACAAGCATGAAATCTTGCCAGGAGGGAAAGGATCGTCGAACCAGGCACAGGAGGCGTCTCCTTCGGAGTTGATCAAAAGGTCCGGCGCAAATGCCGAGAAGCTTCCCCGTGGGGTCCGAGCAAAGGTCGCGAATCCTTCGACAGGATAGCGGCGAGCGAAGGACCGGAATCGCATCCTTACGGAGGATCGGGGCTCGTGAGTTTCGCATTGCATGGGCGGTATGTCGAAGGAATTGCGGCACGAGCCACGTGTCGAAGGTAGCGGACGGAGTCTCCCTCTCAGCTGGTAAAGGTACAGAACTCTGCCGTCGGAAGGGAGACGAATCTCGCATGAAACGCGCGGAAGTTGCCGCACCTGCAAATTCCAACCGCCGACGGCCAGAGTCGTTCCGCAGCGGCCGCGGAGCAAATCCAAGTGCCGGAAACAGAGAAGGCTCCTCGTGTTCCAGTGGGTGCGGGTTCGGGTAC
The DNA here is from genome assembly GCF_000341935.2 of Cephus cinctus. Taxonomy (NCBI): domain Eukaryota; kingdom Metazoa; phylum Arthropoda; class Insecta; order Hymenoptera; family Cephidae; genus Cephus; species Cephus cinctus. Next base: position 110,096 of record NW_014333292.1, on the reverse strand, counting down.
TTTGGCGGATCTTCCGAAGCCCGTACCCGACGGCACGTCTTCCTGCAGCGACGATTCAGTTGGGTCCGATAGTGCCATTGTATTTTTGGACCTCGAGACGACCGGCCTTGCGAGGTCATCGGAGATTATTGAAATTCCAGGAAAACCCGCAGAGAAGGAATTCGATGCTTACGTCTTCCCATCTCGCGGAGTAGCCGCGAGTGCGTCTGCGGTTACAGGTATTGGTTGTACGTTTGAGCAAACTCCTTCCCGATATTTGAAAGTCGAAAAATTTGAAAATTACCATAACTTTTGAAAATTGCCATATTGTCAAAGAATTGCGAGCTCGGAATGGTGAGCTGCACGTAAATGATCGAAGACTGGAGCCGCTCCACGTGGAGCTGCCATTAACGACCTTGGCAATTTTCTACGAGCACCTCCTGTGCCTGTGATCCCTCGCGACGGGAATCGGTTCGACTTTCCGACGCTGCTCGCACAAGTGTCTCGACTGGGTTCGATGCAGGAATTGCGCGGTCGCGCGGCTCGATGGATACCCTCCCATTTGTAAAGAAGAGACTACCGGAAAGGCTTAAGACCAGAGTCCTTCGGTCGATCGACGCTTGCTGAAGACTTGGTGGGAGCCGACGCAGCTGTCGGGGCCCACGATGCTGTCGCCCACGTGGGAATGCTGGAAACGATCCTACGGAATTTCGGAGTTGCTGCCAGTGAACTTAACACTCGGGCTGTTACTCCTCGATCTGAAATACCCGCGGACAGCGAAGCAGCTACAGCTAAATTGACTCGAAGTGCGCTCGGTTGCTTAAAGGGAAATCTTTCTAGTGGCACGTTGACTAAGATGACCCGGGCTAATATGACATTGAGCAAATAAAAGGATACTTTTGCTGATGCTGCGGAAGGCGGCAGTGCTTCTGGGAATTGACGTTAATGGTCGTCCGAGGGTGAGGAAAAATCAAGAAACTACGCAAGCAGTAATTAATGCACTGAGATCATCTACTATTTAAGAAACCATGCGAGGGCCTTAATACGTTCCACGTGCTGTTATTATATTATCGAAAAATACTAAATAATATATCAAGCGACTCGAATGAATTATCTGCTTCTTATTTATGTATAATTCTACAATAGACCGAAGAACAATATTTGCTTTTCGTTTATTTAGAATTTATCCATTATCAGTGAATTCCAAGTGAACGATATTCAAGCCGAAGGCTGCCGACGTTGCCGACGCGATTTACGAGGTTATGTTGTATAACATATATATGCATATGTGTATAGTCTAGCGACGTTGCCACGTTTATCGGACGCTAATTTCGGCAAATGCATTTACGTGTCGGTTTATCGAAACTCAACAGCTTTAACTTTCATTGTTTCAGAGAGCAGACGCTAAACTCATGTTTCTTTTTTTTTTAATCAAAGATTCGTTTTTATATCGTCCGTATTGTAGGTAGTTCAATGAAAAGCAATCTTTACGGAATATTTGGAAAATTTGGCGTGTCCGTGAATTTGGTACGAGCATTACGCTAGCCCTGATCAATGTTTTACGACTTTATTGAATATTTTCGAAGCTTTTTGGAAAAACCAGTCATGTATATGTTCCGTTTGCTGTTTAAAGTATCTTAGAGGAGAAAAAATTGCTTCATTAGGGCAAAAATTGTTCACAATCATGAAAGTGTCAACTCTAGAAGCAGTTACCAAAAGTTCAAAATTATGATTATTCAATAGCATATATCTCGAGAAGCCAACGGTTAATAATTTTTTTTTAATTTCTTAATGTGTATTTTGCCTTCGTAAACATTATATTTGTTAGTCAGGTTTAAATATTTGAAATGCTCTATCGCTCCAGCCTCCTTAAGTAAAAAAGTCCTGTAACGGTGCGTAACCCGAGAGCCGCACAGGCGCAGGACTTCTCGTAAGGAAAGAGACGCGCGTTGGTTCACCTGTGCAGGTCAAAGGTCGACCAGCCACCTACACGTGCGTAGAAGCGTGTGGCTCGAGGATTTTCATTCTATAGGTCAACACGTGTCCCCGCAAGGGTGTCGGGGTGATGATACGTGCCAACGAGCTGTAGGAAGATTCTCCCTTTTTCATTCGGCTGGATGTTCGCGCGTTTCTCTTCCTCTCGTCCCTTCTCACTCTCTCTATCTCTCTCTCCTCTCCGTCTCCCTCTCTCCCGCCCTCTCTCTTCTCGCGAACAAGGAGAGACGCGTCTCTCCCTACGCCTCTCGCCTGAAACGCATTCGTTCCTCGGTGCGTGCAGTTTTCGACTCTCGGTCTTATGCTTCTTCCTATAGCCTACAGGTGGCCTTATGGTCGCCATGGGTTCTCGCAAGAGTTTTCTTATGGGGCTTGCTTATAAGGGCTTGGGGTAGCAGGTGCTGATTGCAATATTCAGTAATATACATTCATATCCATATTGAATTTTTGAGAGGCCACATCGTGAGGGCGGCACCTATTTGTTTAATCCAAAAGTAAATCTGGCAGCACAGGTAAAGTGCGAAGTGCATCCAGGTGCAGTATGTAATAATGCACACAGAGTTCCGCAGACAGTTATGCGGTAATATTTCGTATAAATGTTGAAGAGTGACGCACGCAGAGTCGAGCGTCACACGAAGGAAGGCGACGGTGGGCGGGGGAATCGTGTGAGGTTCCGTAGATCACGAGGGGACTGAGGTGATCGCGGCTGGCTTGGGGACCATTTTCTTTTTTCTTCCTCTTTATTATGCTGCCCTGGTGTGGCTCCTGGTACTGGACACTGAGGCCCGACTAGTTTCTTCATTCGCCGATAGAGGGTACACTGACTTCTACTTGAGGCTTGTGCACCCCATGGGGTTTCTCGCTAGCAAGTTTCTACCTGATCACCCATAGAAACTAGTTGCTGGACTGTGGACACTTTGCAATATTTAGAAATACATTCATATCCATATTAACAATTTTTGCAGACATGGTCGTGTGATCCTGCCATAAAATAATCCAAAAATAAATAAACTTATCCATAGTCAGCAACGAAGCATGATTCTCCGAAATGAGAGAAAGTGCACCCTAATAAAAAAATATTTTGCAAAGTCACAAAACAGACAGACCCGATCGTTGCACCGCGCGCGTTAAATTCCCCATTGCCCAAGTAAAGAAGCATAATTTGACAAATGATTATAAAGCAGCAAAGTCAGAGTGAGAAAAAAATGAAAAAAGGTAAAACCGATATATCCCGAGAAAAATTCTGTCCAATCATCCTGCCAACTGGCGAGCTATCACCGTCAGGACCTTTAACGCAGACTGAAAAGAACGTTTGAAAATCATTTTGAAAAAAAATCTGTACGATTAGAAAATAAAAAGAAACTAGTGGTACAGTCGGCACTGTGAGCACATACGGGACGTCGAGTAAATAGGGGTAGCTTCTGGCTACTTACCCCGTACGTCCACACATGCTATACATCTACCCGCGTCCATACACACCTACAGGCCGATGCGTGATCAGTGTGTTGGTGCGTGGAAACGTGCGGCAGAAATAGGGTGCGCGCGCGTGTGCCAAGTTCTCATTCTTTTAGAGGAGCCGAGATAGAATGAAAAAAAGGATCCCCTTTCGGCGGTACCCCCTTTTTTAACCCCCTTATTTTCACCCCCCGCTGCCGCTGGAAACTTAACGGCACCTGGAGCCTGACCTGGACGCGCGCTCGTGCTCCTGCTCCACTGCTCTGTTCTTTGCTCATTGCTGTTCCGCTGTGCGTTCACCCTTCTCACCCTTCTCACCCTTCTCACCCATCTCACCCTTCCAGGATTTACCCCAACTTTTTTAACCCCCTACTGTAACCACTCTCTCTAGCTCATTCTCCTTTCATTCCGCCTCTCTGTAGATGTGCCAGGCCTGCCTGTACGTTGCACTCTACGTATACCTATATATATCTATATGGTGCGACGGTGTGACTGTACGCAACCCCTGCTGCCGTCTCTACCGAGGCCTACTACCCCCTGCTCGATCGCTCGAAGGGTTGTTTTAAATAATAATACGCGAGGCTCGATCGGGGCTAAAACCTCCAATTCGGATCTGCCTCAGTATGTTGCTGGATGAGGCGCGTGCCTCATCGGCATCTTAGACTTTGCCTTTTTTATTTTTTCACTTTTTAGTAACACTTTTTATTTTCAAAATTTTCTTTTTTTTTTGCTAATTTCAATGATCTATCTTGGAGGTACTATGGATTTTTAGTGTTTCTGTTCTTGTTTTAATTTCGAAAAAAGTGACAAGTGTTCTTCCAGGAAATTATGGTGATTTCGATAATGCATCCCAACAAAGTTATATTGCTTGTTGGTGAGATACAAGTGCTGATAATATTCTATCCCAAGGGGAGTTTGGTTCTCTTAATCTCCACAATATTCCTCCTCTAGATGGATTTCAATTTTTGAACTCGTATCATTATGAGATTTATCCGTATTACGCGGTGCGCCGAGAGTTGTGTACTTCCTGTATAAATACGGCAGGTTCTATGTGTGTACTACCTATCGACCTATGCATATATGGATATATGCTTCGCCGATGACGTAGAGACAGCGCGATTTATCAGAGGAATAAAATTGCGAGTCTGCGCAGCCGGAACTTCATAAATATTTATTTAGTATGTGGTTCCACACGTGATTTTCCGGAGAATATTGGCAAAAGTAAGGGGAGAAGAAAAAAATGTTATAAAAATCGAAACCTCCGAATGGGACTCTGGGGAAGTGACGTGGGAGTCAAAAATGGTAAGAAGAAGGTAATAAGAGAAAAAAAGGGAAATTCGTAATGGCGCAATCTGTAATTGTTGTCCTGCGGCGATGCGTGGAACCGAATCCGATATTCTCCAGGGGTAGGAACGCCATTCGAGCCAACACGGGGTTGGTTCCTCTATGGGGTCCAGATTGCGGGGGCGGTTTTTCCCCATTCATCAGAAAATTCGTGCAACGAGTAAAGCAGAGTGAATGAAAGAAAATAGAAAAAAAAAAAAATGGCGGAAAAGTAAAGAACGCGGTTCATAATAAATTTGTCAAAATGCCGAAAATATCCCATGGAAATCCCATAGGATGATAACGTGCAAAATATCATGGGGCATGGTGCAAATATATCCTTATCGCGTTGAAGGCGCGCTCTCCTTTCACTGCTGCAAACATTCATTTCCGCCAGCCATGTTGTTTTTCAAGTATTTTTTTAATCTTCAAAGCGCCGTCCGGAATATTTCTGCCATTTTTTTTCGACTCATTTCATTTTCATTATTATTTTTGATTTCTTTCTCAAAATGCATATTTAATTTCATGCATTGAATCCTTCCGCGCGGATCGCCGCCTACTGCGTTTTCTCGTATAAGTTTTCATGCAAACTGAGATAAGATTTTTTTTTCGAAAAATCTTTAAAGCTCCTCAATCGTGTTCGTATACGAATGTATATAGGTACTTTTATTCCGTGCTTACGCACGATCAGGATTATTGGATATAACGTGGAAAATTGTGCACAAAGAATTTGATTGAAAAATTGGGTTGAAGAACCGTGAGAATCTTTTCGAGAACGCGTATGGCTGTGCGACTAAAACTTATCGAAAAATACTCCAAGTACGCGATGTGGATCGAATCCTTTGCTATCTGAGTTTTTTTATCACGTTCACTGCTGGATAGTATAAATCTGATGTTGCTTAAATGAAATCCCGGTGGGAGGAAGATACATTCTATATTCCCTTTGCCATTATTTTTTTTAAATCTGTCAAAAACACGATTATCCATTCTCTCTTATCCGAATCTTTCTCAAGCGCACTAGGAAAGTTTTTATCGGCAACCAGAAAAAAAAGATTCTCCGAGAAAATAAAGAAAATTCCTTATTTCAATTTAAATTTTCGAAAATTCATTCAAACTTCTATAATAGGCTCTATGAAATTCTTAATTTTTTTCCCAAAGTGGAAAAATAAAAAAGCCAAAAAACAAGGAATGCGTACTGATCTCTTTCCAGGTATCTACAGGTAGTACATGGTTCTATATACGATAGAGTAGCTATAGATAGAGTTGAGGAGTCAGTCGGGTGCTCGGTGGAGCGAGGCAGAAGAAATCGATGATCCACGCCGGCGTGAATTCGTGATCCTGAGTAGATCAGGCGAGCCTTCTGTTTCTTGGAGGGACGTCTACGTAATTCCGTGAGAAAGCCAACAAAAAAACATAGAAAAATGTCCGATTCCATTTAGACGTTGGAAAAGTTTACCCAGACCGATAGGAGTTCCCATGATAGCTCAAGAGCGTTATTCAAATGTCTACACACCCAAAGTTCCATTGAAAACTGGCAAATTCTTAAAATCCACTCAAAATATACAGGCTGCTGTATAAAATTCTTTATTCGAGGTCTAGGGATTTTCTAAGTAAAATAAAAGTCCCTAGAACGTAGCCCTTTTAATGTCGAGTCCGTATAAGTGAAGATACACGGTTTAACACGTTTTCAAGAGCGTTCCGGATGAGCAAGCTAATGAGTCTGGATACAATGGGAAGCTGATACGTTTCCTAACCTCTTCTAACTACCCTACGTCATCCAATTTTTCCATTTTTAAATCTCCCGGGCCATTTACATTTACCGAAAGTACACAATGCGTGGAAGACACAGCATCCCCCTGACTTTATCTGGTTCCAGTTCACTTTGGTGGACAGTCTATGTATAACAAGCGAAGGAGCCAACAGCCTCCGTCCCGATGATCTTGCTCCTCGTCTCCTGACCCTCTTATTCACCCGATCGGATTGACCGTTATTTTTTAATTTTCCGTTTTGTAAACTCACGCTTGCGCAATTTCGTGGCTCCCAGCTTGCTGCCGGCTCTGCGGCTTCGCTTTTCTCTCGCCGCCAGACGGGTTGCTCTGGGCCTCGCTCGCATCCACCCCTCCGACCCCGCCAACCCCTCGGGACCATCCCAGGAGCTGCATCCCATCCCTGCTAGCCTCCCTTTTCCGCTGAGCGGCATAAGCGCACCAAGGGTGACTACCCCACGACCTACCCTTACACCCCCTTTTCTTCTAGGACGCTTTTCTTCTTTTTTTTTCTTTTTTTATTTCTCCCTCAACGCACTGACTCAGCCTGCACTTGAAATTTCCAATATTTTCCATCCTCTCAGAAATTACATCGTCTATTGATTTCTTTTTGGTTTAGTATAGGAAACTAGAAAATTTCTGTAACGTCCTTAAAGTCCCAGCCAAGTTTTCTCTTCCTCGCCGAGAGAAACTCTTTCTCGTGGATCCCGTTAATAATAAGAGCAGCACGTTATAAAGTATTTCTTTATTGAAAAGTAGGAGACGGATCGGTAAAGTCGAAAGTTTGACGCTCGCAAGAAGGAAGCGAAGCTTCATCCATCCGTGTCGAAATCGCATGCTTAATGGTCACCAGCCCGATGCTCCTTCGCTCGGCTGTAAATACAAATAATCAGAGATCGGAAGTTGCTGGAGCAGCCGTGTTATTTTCTCGATTAGTTCTTGCGCCTGTCGCACCAGTGCGCTGTCGGCGTTTCGCATCACGGTACGACCCTCTCAAGCGTTTAACGAGACCTGAACTATAAAGCGTCTTACTCCGCATGTTAACGTACAAAACCAGTCGTACTTTAAGAGCAAAGTACAAAAAAAAAAAAAAAGGAAAAATCCCCGTAGGAAATTATGCTATTTTCTGGAAATTCTTTATTGGCACCACTTACAGTGTTTCCCTGTATTCTCATGAAACTTTATGCATTAGAGAGTAATCAGGACTGAAATGTAGTCAGATTTTTTTGCAGGTAGACATAAAACATTTTTATAATTATCCTGCAATAATTCGTGTTATTATTGTTATATAGACAAGGCAATATAGTTTTGGGAACACCGTAGCCGCCATTTTCGGGGGAAAAAAGGCGCACGCAGGGAAAGTACTACTCCCCCGTGTCCATCCAGCCCTAAACTGTATCCCTGTTTCCGGGGCTCTGGAGGGGTTGTCAGGAAGGGTGCCCGAGGTTCTCGGGTGGACAAAAGATTCGCAGGGGATGGGAGTCGAGGCGTGCGAAGGGATCGCCCTTAGTCGGCTCCGGGACTGCCCATTGGTCAGAAGCGGGAGCTCCTGGTTCGGGTATCGATTATTTGTTGTCAATTCGAAAACTGTAATGAGCCTATGAAGTCTATGGCTTTCCTATGGCGTCTCTATCCTCTATTGGCATCATTGTGCCTATGGTGGTATAGCTCACGCTAGGAGGTGTGGTCTAGCTTCCTGCTGTAATAACGGCAGAGAGGCACGCTGCCGGCTGCAATGGCCTCTATTGAAATTATCCTATTCGCATATTTGACCTCCCTCGCTGCTGCTTCTTACGAGAAGCCAATTAAGATTCGTCATATTCGGGAAATTCCCGAAGATACTCATTTTCTCGAAATAGTTAGGAACTCTAAAAAATTCATCTCTGATGGACCGTACGAAATTCATTACTCATTTATTTTATTACTTTTATTATCAAAGACACGTGGTTCATGCTGTTTTTTCAAATTCGGATTGCACGTGGCTTTTGACACCTGGTATTTTATGAAACAATACTAGCGCGCCACACGCGGCCTTCCGGGCGCAGTGGCTTGCCGCCTTGCATCGCTCCGCTTGCAGCCCACCGACGCTCGCGCTTCGCGCTCGCCCAAATTTCTCTACAATTGTCCTTAATTATCGGACAATCGTTTATATTTCATAGCTATATGATGTATTGAATATATACAAATACAAAGATTCAATTTAAACCGATAAATTCTTTAACTTCAATAAAAATGAATGTTGTCAAAACTTGATTTCGGGCTGCTAACTTGAGTAGAAAGCATTTTCATGATTTGATGTCAACAGGAAAAAGTTGTATTTTTGAAAGATCTGCAACTTTTCCACTTAACGTTTTTTTCTAGAATGCTTAGAATTCGAGTCACAGACAAAAAACCGTTTTCAGCGATTTTTGGAGGTGACCGCATTCTGCGTATATGTACAGGATCAAGCTCAAAATAGAACCATAAGGTTCTAGTGATGAGAGGAGTCCCCACAACAAATTTTAAAATCGATCAAATTGTGCTCCCATTTTAAAACGACGTAGAGGATCGGGATAAAAAAAATAGTTTTTTAGTTTCTACGAGAGGAGACCTCCCCCAAAATTTCAGCCCGATCGGCCGAAAATTGCGTGAGACATCGCATCTCACACATTTTTCGCGATAGAAACTATAAGGCACTTGCGTACCGCGGTCGTGCCTAAAAACATCTGACATTACTTCGGGTCTCAATCTCGAGGGAATTGATTCTTCAGGTGTACCTAGGTTGCACGGTCTTAATCTCTCAGGGTGCTGGCACCCTGCGTACACGCAACAGGGTGGATCTGTCTACCCCCTTTGAAAAAGAGGGTAGTTTTGAAAAAGAATTCTACAGGCTCGTCAGATCTGCGCAGCACGTGTGATGCGTCACGGGGTTGCGTTATGCGAAGTACCAACCCCTCGCGGGAGACTTCGAATAGATATTACCTGGGTGCAGATGGAGTGCACTGAACCTATAGATATCGAACTGACTAGGTACGCGTAAGGACATTACC
>NW_014333292.1:96575-100298 GCF_000341935.2 Cephus cinctus | reverse complement strand
CGTCGAAGCGTCAAACGGCCGGAAAACTCATCAACCTCGGAAATCGTATTTTACCCTTTGTAGTATCTCGACAATTTTTGTCATGATCCTTTTTTTTTACTTTTTTGTCCGGTGCACTTTGACCCTCGTGCACGTTGCTCTCTTCGATGAATTTTTTCTCCCTCTCTCCTTCCCATTCCCTGTTTTACCGACAGGGACGGTTTCTCGCGAATCTGCAAAAATGCCTGTAAGAGGAGGGCAGGGAAATATGATGAAGACGAAATCGACGGCGAGAGAGGGGTAGGAGGGGAAGGAGGGGAAGGGCTGGGAGCAACAAACACGAACGAATTGCATTGTCCATGCTCGTGACATGTAGGATAATTAAAAAAAAATTGTACATCAGAATCGCCTGTCACTCCAAGGGCTAACAATACTGTCCATTTTGTCAGCATCCGTGTATCTACGAATCGTGCCTTCGGGATAGGCTCGCCAATTTTATTACCCTTTGCTCACTTTCATTTCGATCCAATCCAGTTTTTGCTTTTTTTTTTACCGATATTTTCTCCCTTTCTCATATTTCTACCCTGTGTCATTAATTTCAAATACATCATCCGCAGTCGTTTCGTTTGAGAATTAATTTTTTGCATTGTTTTATATGCACGCTCAATATATATAGCTACCTACGTAGTATCGATTTAATCGATGCGCAAATGACGCAAGCAAATTCAGAGTGACTTTCAATTAGAGGAGGAGTAATTGCGCGGCTGAACTAATTGAGAAAAAATGCCTCTGGCTAAATACCTACATAGGTGCACGACATGTATATGTACGGCTATATACGTTTGGTTGGCTATAAATATAAAAAACAAATTTGGATATTTACTTTCGGAGCGCAGAATCCTCCTTGCGCGTCTTGCCAAAGATTACTTAAATAAAAGATTCTCCCTTAATTTCCGCCGCGCTCACCTTTTTTCCGGCTTTGCCTCACAATAACGGACTAAATATACAATTTTGAGCCAGCTACGAAAATTACTCCAGCTATAAAAGCTGCTATAATTTTTCACTTTCTTAAGAATATCCCTTAAACGAAAGATGCGTATCGTACCGAACTAAGTATTTCCAAAATATATCAAATCTGAAAATTAAAGCATCAAATGAATTCTAATAATCTGGAAAAAACACTGACACCCGTACCGATAATCCCTCTGATCGTCGGAAAAAAGTTAATTTATTTTGAATAAAAAAAAAGCTAGTTCAAAATAGGAGAATAACAAATTCTCAAGATAGTCCATAGCGTGACGCTTCGATATAATTTATAAGAAAAATGTGAAAAGTAGCAAAAGTGATAAATGAGTGATATAGTCCCGAGCTTCGGCAAGATGGCTAATTACATGGCATAATGCTAATAGCGGTTAGAGATCGCCATTTTGTACGTGGGTCCGTGATACGAGGAGTGTTAAGAGTGTTTTTTTTTTTCGCAGAAATACTCGTGTGCGACTGGTAGTCCCGTAGCTATAGATATACAGGCAACGCTCGACGTAGATTCTTGGACGTAGGAGGGAAAGGAATCTACACGGGCAGCGGGGAGCGAGGGGGTAGCACAAGTTCTGGTGGTGGGGACGAGAGGGCCGCTCCCCATTGGCCACTCAAGTATGGATGACGTAACGGGCTACACAGCATTTTATTCTGAATGGCGCGACTGGTGGGGATGGAAAAGGAGAAACGTTTCTTGGGAAGGGGCTGTTTGTAGGTGGTAGCCTACGGTGGTGGGGATGCTAAAAAATCGAAAGGTGGGAGACCGCCTTATTGGAGGACGAAAGAAACCAAAGAATAAGTTACTTTTCTATTGTGTTTCTGGCACGGTAGACGTAGTATCTTTTAACGGGGCGCGATATTTTAATTATTTTACAAATATTTTCATACAGTATCAAAAACCATTATTAATCATTCTAGCGGCAAACAACTTGGTACGTCATCCTATAAAGCTATATATATATATATATTATCCGGGTTATTTTTAAAGGCGTGTTCTCAATTTCATCGAAATTGAAGAATTTGTCAAATTTATTTGAAAAATCCAAAATTTGGCTTAATTCCTAAAACTAATGGTTTTCGGTATTGCGGATCCGTTCTTAACAGTCTCTTCTAGGCCAGTGATCTCTAGTCTAAGTTGTATAGCTCCCACTCCTCGGTACCTTCCCCTCCCGTCCTCCCCTCCGTTGAGCCTATTGAAACCTGGAGGGGTGGAAGCCCGAAGGCAGTGCACGCGCTGGGGTAGCTACCGGTTTCCCGGGACTCTCGACGTTTCTCTATAAGTATTCGCTAACACAAGTGTGAGACCCTTCGATCGGGCCAGGCAGGAGGAATCCTCACCACCCACCGCTGCGCTACGCCTCCGTACCGAAGGTAATTAATAGCATAGGTCGATCGGTAATTGGATTAATCGATACTAAAATTATCGGGTAACATCATACGTAGCTGATAAGTTTGAGCGACGGTAAAGTGCGATAGATGATAGTGGGTAATGCCAGCATCCCTGATACCCACGGATGGATATTATCAGCATTCAGATTAATTACCTTGCTCCAATTTTCATCGGAATATTTACCTACTCGGTATTATCATTCAACGAAATGATTCGCTCGCGGTTCTATCGGGTTCATCCAATTAATTAAACCTTTTTAATTCCATCGCGCCGATTGCTTTGAAGTTGTGCGACTTTAGTTTACTCGCGGAATTTCGGATGAGTTTTTATTATCTTGTGCTGTATGCGTAGTAGGTGAGTTTGCTTTTTATTTTTTATTTATTATTTTTTATTTCTTATTTTAATTATCCACCGCTACACTCGTGCTAATTGACACGGGTAAGGCGTTATTAATGAGAGAGAAGAAAGCTGCCGCTGGCAGGCCGGTCGCGCATGAACAATAATTAAGGATTCCGGTTGGAGTGTTCAGCGGGAATTATGAATACTCGAGGGGCCGATCAATCGATGGACAAATTTACGCGGCAGTGGCTCCAGTCGTTCCGAACTGTCAAGCGGTCCGTCAGGTTGGCAGGATAGGTTGAAAAAAGTTTGGCTTTGAATAATTCGTGCATGAGCCGATAGAAAAATACGTTCGGGTGTCGTCGTGGTTAATCGGTAATCTGATCTCGCTGTTCCCGAATTAGACACGGCTGTTCCTTTTGCTCTGATTTCTCGCCTTTTTCTTCTACAGTACGTTGCACCTCTTTTTTTTTCACTTGATCCTTTTTTCCCTCTCGGCCTGCTGGTTTCCACGGCCTTCGGCCCGAACGTTTCGCGTCTCTCCGTCACGATTCGCTCCGTTTGATCTCTGTTTTATTTTTATCTTTTTCTCTCTCTCTCTCTCTCCTCTTATTATTTGCTCTACGTAGCAAAGCCGCCCACTCCTGCCGCTGGGAATTTCCAAAGTAAGTAGGTACGTGCCCATCGGGTCAGGCAGTCCTTTTCATTTCAGTAGCGATATCCCGTTATGGATCAGCCGGGCTTTCATCGGCCGATTCGGACGTTTGCTTTGGATTATGGCTACGAAATTTTATTTTATTTTTCTCCTTTATCTTCATTTTCGTATTTTGAAGACCACTTTACTACCGCCTCGTCCCTTCATTCTTGATCGACCCGCACAGCCCTCGCTCGTCGCTCGTCGCTCTCGATTCTCCCTTCCTGGATTCCGAATATTCACATGAGCGATTAGTCAGGACCCCCCCCCCCCCCCCCCGCCCCCC
>NW_014333292.1:82016-96461 GCF_000341935.2 Cephus cinctus | reverse complement strand
CCCCCCCCCCGCCGCCGCCCCCCAGGCACCCCAAGGTCATCTTCCCTGCGAACTGCGAGGCTCAGTGCGCTTTGCCGCGAGTCTTTTAAAGACGCGAGATGATCGGGATGCTGCGGGAGCCACCCTTTGTAAGGTTGCCGCCCTGGGGCGAGGTGAACCCTCGCGGGTGTTGAAATCCGTTCGGGAGGCTCCTTGGCTGCGGCTGCGGCTGGTTCTGGCTTCGCCTGGTTTCAAAGGATCGACAGACGGGAAGTGACGTAACGCTTTAAGATATTGGTTTCTGCAAGGAGGCAGGAGGGCAGGGGGAAATTGTAAGACCGAAGAAAGTATCGAAGCCGCAGAATTCAATAAGACATTTTCATTTCTTGTGCATCCTTGCATAGAAAATATATCCGTGAAAAATAGTGAGAATGTACATGGTAGACAGGTTAGCCAATTGGGGGGGTATACGTAAGAATGGATGAAGCGAATGATAGAAAGAGAGACGAAAGGAGGCACGTGGTTTACGGGCAATTCCCAAGGCGGCTACCGAGACGGTGTCAACCTTAAGCGAAGCGGCAAAGAGACCTCGGTGAAATCACGGTTAGTTACAGCCAGTGAAGTCGGTTCTATCCGCGTGAATCGCAGCAAGAATAAGAGGAGCCGACCGGGCAAGAGAAGGGAAGAGAAGAGGAGTAGAGCAAAGTAGAGTCGGGAGAGATAGAGGGAAGGTGAAGAGCGGCGGCTGTGGAGGTTGAGCAGAAGAACGGAGAGAGAGAGAGGGAGAGAGCGAAGAGAGCGTTATGCTTCACTTGCATCACGTACAGAGCGCCTACCGCGTAACGGAACCACTTTTTGTCGAGCAGGATTCTTTTTCGTTTAGGCGATCGAAAAAATTAGGGCCCGTTTTTATGAGCGACCGAAGACCTCCGCCGCGGCTTTCACGTGGTCGCCTCGTGGCTGCCCACCGCGGGAAGATTCTAAACCGCCAAACCAGAGAGCGAGAGAGAGAGAGAGAGGAAGAGAGGAAGCCATTAGAAGATTAGAAGAGAAATTTCTAACCCCAAAGTATATCTGGACCAAGGACCTGTTCAGATCCGATAGTCCAATGATGAGGAAAAAATGTCGGAATAAGATGATCCTCGTGTCTTTTTATTGCGTGGCTCCTCATCTGCTCCATCGTTATCATTTGAATTGGTGAAATATAATTTGCCGACGCGTTACTGGGCCTGATATAATTGCACCGTATAATCATTTACTGGACCAAGATGGTTCCTGAGGGATGGGCTCAATGCCACCCTGTCCCTTATTCCTGTCTGTCAGTTCTGCCGTTGCCATGACGACGGTTATAGGACGACCCACCCGCCGCTTGGTTTTCCACGTAGGAAATTCGGACCGCTTTTCCACCCTCGTTTCGACTTTTTTCTTCCCTCTATCTATTTTCTCTCCATCTCTCACCTTTTCTCCTTCTCTGACTCAGCCTGAATCTCCCTCCGGCTGACTTGGACCATACGACTTTACATGTACCAAAAATCCAACGAGGCTCCGACGTTTCCACAGGAGCGAATTGCGAATTCATGTAGCCGATTTGTCCTCAAATTCTCTCGAATTTCCCACCCATTTCTTTCTACGAGCCAAGACAATCGGCTTTGCGCTTGTCGCTCAGACGTGTCGAAAGTAACGTGCGACTTTCTCCCGAAATGCGCATCCGACCTTCCTGCAGGAAAATAGTTGTCGCATCCTGAGAATTTGCTAACTGTCGAAAAAAAAACCTTAAGAATAATAATGTAAGAGTTGCGAAAGACCAGAGCCACCCTTCTCGTTACAGCATCCCTTCCCCTTGGATTCGTCTCCGACGCGTTTGAACTTTCCAATTAACGTAGTCAGGACCTCCGCAAGGATTCACAAACTTATTGACTCCCCCCCCCCCCCCCCCCCCCCCCCCCCCCGCCCCCCCCCCCCCCCCCCCCCCCCCCCCCCCCCCCCCCCCCCCCCCCCCCCCCCCCCCCCCCCCCCCCCCCCCCCCCCCCCCCCCCCCCCCCCCCCCCCCCCCCCCCCCCCCCCCCCCCCCCCCCCCCCCCCCCCCCCCCCCCCCCCCCCCCCCCCCCCCCCCCCCCCCCCCCCCCCCCCCCCCCCCCCCCCCCCCCCCCCGCCCCCCCGCCACCATCGGCCACCATCGGCCACCACAATATCGTCCTGCCCCAGTTTCCTGCGCCTGACGCGTAACCAAGTCCTTTGCATCCCCTAATAGATATTACCCACTAATGGTGTGCCTATACCGTATCTCCACCTACACAGCGTTACACGCCCCTAAATGTGCATTTGCTCGAGCGAACGCAGCATCTTCCTCAAGTTCCTGGAGCACTCGAGAAATCATCGAGATTCCGTATGGCCGGAGATGCCCGATATTGTTATATCGCGGCAAACCAAGCTGCAAGCAAGAGAGGCGCTTTTTTAATTGAATATTAATGGCGTGCTTTAATTGGCAAGAGTCACAATCAAAGATTTCATCTCGTGCACTTAAGACCCACCGAGACGAGAGGCTGCGCCACCGGGAAGATGGAATCGCGAAGGCAACCTTGGTACTTCTGCCACTGATTGTACTATGGACATTGGACACGTTCTATGCCGGTACTGTGTATGAGTGTCTATATATAGGAGTACAGATAGATCCTAAGGGATGGGGCTGATCGAAGCGAGTGCTGGATTAAAATAAGGGTGAGTGGGAGATTGGGGGATGACGCGAGAGTTAGGGCTGGTCGCGAGGGCTGTTTTACAGGCGAAAGGGGTCCCGTTCTGGCGGCTCCGAACTCCTCGAGCAACACGCGGCTGGATGGATGGAAAATGGCTGGCACGAAGTATCGGATTATGCTTTGCCTACGGGATGTAATTGAATTTTAAACTCTCCGGATCCTAGATACACAGCATCCCCATATTTCCGACGCCGACGCCGACGCCTTCGTCCGGCACCGGCTTCGATCTTTTTCTCTCTGTGGTCACCCGCCTCCCTCCTTTTATTCCTATATTTAATCCTCCACTCGTCCCACCCCTTTCACTCCCCCCTCGTCCCTTAACTGTGATTTTAGCGATATGTCTGCAATCTCCATCCTCCTTTACGTTCACGTTCAAATTTATCGGTTGTTATTCAAACTGGTCCGCCGTATTGATACTTTCAAAATGAATGGGCGCTATTACCGGCAACGTGTATGGGCTCTTATGATTATCAATGGGGAGTCGTAGGTATGGCGAATTGATGCATTTTTGAAATATACATTTTTTTATACGACTTTTTTATGGGCTTAAACCACGTACCCATACCGTGTGGGCTTTGTGGAATTGCATTGGACTTTTTCTATGGATCTCTTTTCTATGTTAAACTTTGTGGCAGCTATTATATGGCATTATTATATGTATACGGAGAACAGTATATTAATGGGTTAACCGCTATCTTTCCACGCGAAGAGTACAACGGGCTGATATTACAAACTGAGTTTCTCCATTGAAATGGTTTTTGAGTTTATATGCACAGGTGCGCGATACAGTTTGGACTCTTCATTAAGCACTCGGAATTCCCATCTGGGAAACTTGGGACCTCACTCAATTTGCTATGATTGAACGTATGTATGGCCAATCGAATGATAGGTGTAATCCATACATGCATAATATCAGGGGAGACGATATTGATCTCCCAAGTGCAAAGGGAACCGTTCTGATATTGCAACAGGAAATAACATGGCTGTGCCGAAATTGTCAATTAAAACGCTATATGCATATATAGATATATTGCGCAAGGCTATACCGCATCACACGTGTCTACGTAGCGCGTACGTGTGCAGTGAATGAAAAGATAAAATTCAATTTTCCTCTGCTAATCCTCAATCTGGATTGTACATATATACACATCCAGATACATATAGCGAAGATAGATCTACGTCACTTCCGGCCGAGTTTAATCATTATCATTTGAACGTATTTCGAATTTAGTCGAGTGAAATGAGATTTTCTTTTTTCTGATCAGGACAGGTCCTGAGGACCAGGGCCCAAATTCCCTAGGGTCCCAGAATAGGTTCAACAGTCCAAAGAGTGGCGCAAGAGCAAATAAAAGATACGCTATGTTCTAAATAGAATAATACCATAGAGAGACAAGCCAGTGGCTCTCAGTTTGGCCATTTTCGACTGGCGACCCTCGAGTCAAAGAATTTCAGGCACGTCTCGCGCATTCTGACCGTAGTCAGGTATAGTCGGATAGTCGGGCCCTCCGGTTGGGCCTAGTCTGGGCATTACCGGGCATTACTCTTCTCGTCTTTTATTCCCTCCGGAGGAGAACCTCTGTGCGAAGAATGCACGCTTTGAGCATGACTTGTATTTACCCGTGTACCATCCCGACGTAGCTTCTCGGCTCCGCGGGGCCTTGGACTCTCTTCTACGGACGCGAGGCCCCGAAGGGCAGATCAGCCTCGAGAGGGACCCAGGAGCAGAAACGCTCTCTGGGCCCCGTTGCCCAACGGCGAAGCCGCTTACAAGGGAACGGAAGGAGCTGGGAGCTAAATTTCTTTCGAGAATAAGGAACTAAGGGGGTTGATTACAAATATTTATAACCCATCGGGGTGCACGTACCTGTGCGGTTCCGACGATGCTGAACTCAATCAGTCTCTTCGGTGTGCAGCGCTGAGATTGGGCATTCATTTACTTGCGACAGCGTGGCAATATTTCTTGCCTTAAAGGAAAGAGAGTCTGGCGATTTTCCATAATAGCTATGAAATTCCTGAACTCCACTGTTTTATGGGTTTCTCAGGGGCCGGCTAGAGGGTGAGGCTGGGGGACGGGCGCCAAGGGGAACCTTGGTATTCGCATTACTCCACGGTGTATTTCGTACTCGCGTTGCGTTTACGGCGAGGTCGAGTTCCTGGTACACGTATTGCTTGAGCGAGGCTCTCATTTGCAACTTGCGATTCTCAAGGTTCGCCCCGATCCGGCCTGCTGGATTTTCTCTATTTCGTGGAAAAGTCGTTGCGCGTTGCAGCACACGGAGGCGGGATGGCCTGGAATTAATTTACTAGAGAATTCCAGGATCGCGTCAAGATCGAACGCACGCGGAGCCAGACACGTGGCCATCGCGCGACGATCAGACGAAACTCGATAGGGGCGTCTGGAATATTTGTTCAGCTTCGTCTTTTATATAATTGAAATCTAATGATTTGGAGATGATCGGAAACATTTTTTTCTCATTGGTACGATGACTTTTTATTACCAAAGGTCTCGATCCATTTTGGGTCAGTGACCCCGATCGACGACACAGGCGGCGCCAGTTGATCGAAATGATCTCATTCTCTTATTGGTTTGTTCAGCACAGCGTCTTGGTTATAGAGGCGGCTCAGATTAGGCCTATCATTGTCTGTCCCATCTGGGTTCTATGCATTCATATGTATATGTATATATGGGATACATACCGATGGCTTTAAAAACGTGACTGGCTGTACAGGACGTTTCAAAGGAAGCTTCGTGCTACTTACTGCTGTAGCTGAAGGTTGCAAGGATCGGCTGTGGTTATCAATGAAAAATAAAAGCTATTGCAGTCACGATTAGCAAGGAGTAATCAGTTGGTAGATAAGCGTTCTAATTAATCGGCTTTGCTTACAACCGATTGTTACCTGTACATGATGCAATCTCCAAAGGCTGATTATTACGTGAACATCTACAGATTAAAAACATAATTGGCTCGGCAGTACATTTCCGGGATATCCTCCTGGATTTCACGTAGATCCAGAGTAATCTAGTAATCTGATTAGAAATAGGCGCACTATTGCCCTACTGAGGAATCAAAGGGATTTCTATCTAGGAGGATCCTCGGGCTATCCAAGGATCAGGCATCGGGTTTCCAAGGGCATGGCAAATCGTCAATTAGTTCCCAGGACCAATGAGAGATGCTGTGGATTGTTACACCAATACGTGCAAATTAGCGCGACTTGTTGGAGGTCCTTGAGATTTAATTGGTCCCGGAAAAAATTGGAGATTTAATAGATGTCAGGCTTGATGTCATCGTACGTCGCACGTGGTGGTTCTTGAAATTCCTAGAAAAATCCTAGCGTTCCGGTAGATAAAACGAATAAGAAAATGAAAAAAGGAGCAAAGCGTGAATCCACCAGGACTCGATCCTGCCGATCGTTTCGGTTAGATAATAAAATCTGGCAGTGGATTTACGCTGTGTCACGCGGAATAACTGAGGGGAACCCATCGCAGCATCCATGTATACTGGACCACGTACACACGGATGCGTGGATATCGGCAGGAGCCTTGATAGGAAGAAAATGAATTTTTTTCTCATTTGTCAGCCTAGTGGAAAATTCTAAATTCTATATTTTATCACCATTTCTCAGTGTCTCGCGGCAAATTAAGTTTTATGGAATCTTAAGAAATCTTTCCTTCTTCAAGGATCTTCAAAGGACCCGAAGTCGATCATCTTTGCTCTGACTGTAGTAAATGCGATCAGAGGTCCACGGTGTAAAGATGAAAGGTCTTGCCAGGATGAACCCCTTCTATTTTACCTCCTCCCCCTCATCCTCCTGCCTCTTTTCTTTATCATCACTCACTTATGCCGGAGACTCTTTCTAGACTTTATCGTCCTGAGTAAAAGAGGAGCGACTGGCGCAGTGTGAGAAAATACTTCAAGATGCTCGGAACCGGCGAGTCGTTTGTGTTGGGAGTTCGGTCGAGATATCGGAGGTGAGGTTGGGTTAGGTAGATAGGCAGACGGATAGGCTGAACTGAGATGCTGGGAAGTCAGCGTAAATCGTATTCCCTTTGGGAAATACTGGGTGAAAGGCACTGTTATACAGGACTGACTGGTATACTGGACGTTTATGAATCTCGGGAAAATTGTATGAGCCTCGTGATGGATTTTCATTGGTTCCCCACTTTTGCCTTTCAGCCGGCATTATTCCAAGTGCTCGACTCATTCAATGCTTTTGTCAAATCAATTGGAGCGAGAATTTTTTAGAATTTCTCTACGAGACTAGACGACCTACTAGCTTATATTATAACCCCTCAGGTAGCCCATAAGCAAAAATGCCATTTTCTTGAAATATTTGGAAAATTTGTAATTTTAGGGAAAACCTGAAAAAGTTCAATGATACGAGTATCATCCTTCCTCGTGCTTTTCATATGATCTCTACACATACGGATGTCCAGCATAGACCGATTGGACTGTACAATGTACATATATAGGTATAGACCGAGTATAAAAAGTACCGCTTGAAAATGAAGGACACAATACAAAAATCGTGAATGTAGCAATACACACGTTGGTTCTCGCAGCGCTCGTGTGTAGTACATCCGGGTTAGATTTCAGGGCCGCAATGTACGAGCAAGTTCAAAGTCAATTTTCAGGTTTAACAAGGGACGGTTAAAAAAAATCAAAAAATTGGGCCCCCTGAGAAAAAAGCAGTAGGAGAATGCACGGAAAGTAGCTGCATACAAAAATGCATCCCCAATTGCACCGTGTACAGTTGTGCACGTCCTCGTGGTTATATCTGCGGGTCCAGATATAACACATAGGCACACGTACAGACGAAGGACAGTCACGATGAAATTCTACGTGATCCAAGTAAACATTAGTCTTCCGGTTTCGAGCGAAACTGTTGCGTGAACTGTGGTCCAGAAGGGCAGGGGGATCCTCCGGCGGGCACAGCGCGGAAGATCCCTTTTGTTTTGAAAAAAGCCTCGAGCCACCGAGAAAACCGGTCTCGTCTCCTACGGTGCTGCAGTCGCACGGCGAAGCTGCACTGCAGCCAACGCAATGCTGCTCGCTGCTCGCTGCTCGCTGCTCGCTGATCGCAATTAGGCAGCGAAGGGTCAAAGTTACCAGAGAGTAAGGAGCACACGCGCACACGTGCACACGTGCACACCCGAAGACCCTGGCGCACGTAGGATCGCGTAGGCACACGTGTGCGTCCCTACGTCTTCAGTCAAGTTCCATTAGGCTGACTAAGTTAAACTTGGAGGTAAATCGAATGCAAGGCACTGGGTAGCACAGCTATTAGATTTACCTTCAGTAGGACGAGAAGCAAGGAGCTGCTGCCTGCTTGTTACTTGGCCTACAAGACTATCGAGTTTCCTTGGCCCACCGAAGGACCAAATTCATCGGAGTCTCAGGCGCACAGAGATCTTTCCGATTTATGATGGAATCGAGAGAAGTCGAAATTCGCCAGCAGGTCGGACCTGCTCAATACGAATTCTTCGGAGCGTAGAGAATAAAATCTCGGGGCCGAAACTTTCACCGGGAACCATATTACTTTTTTCTCCCTTTCTCTCTCTCTCTCTCTCTCTCTTTCTTTCCCGGGGTAGCACGTGTTGCGGTTCTCAGAGTGTGTTACGTGTGTTGGTACCTCTGCGCTATGTACGGTGCTCCAGTGCAAAGAGGCAAAAAAACGAAAAAAAAAAAAAGAGAAAAAAGAGAGAGGGGAAGGGGGAGACAGAGAGGAGCAGGAGCAGCTACTGGAATAAGTCCGAAAGGAACAGTAGCGACGGTGACAGGAGTGGCAGGAGTGGCAGGAGTGCGTGTCACATAGGATTAGGCGAAGTACGTTAAAACGCACTCACGTGCACTTGGGCACTTGTGCACTTTCGGTGCGGACGAGCGCGTGACTCATATTCAATATTCCAAAGTAAAAGAGCTGCAGGACGAATGGACGGTGAGCGGGTGAACTTTGGAGGCTGCGGGGAGATGCTGATTGATGACAGTCGTGAGGTAATCGCGTGAAGTGTATTATGAAACACCCGGTACCTACAGGCAGGCCTGTCACTGACCTTCTAACGAGGCCCAACGTGGTGAAAGTCTCTGGACTTCGTACCAGGGGATTCCTCTCGTTGCTTTTGAGACACCCTGTATCGCCGGTTGGGTAACGTAAAACAAGCTTAATTTGTTATAAACAGAGAAAAGGCGAGTTGAAAATTGATCTGAAATTTTGGATGATTCGCACTGTAGATCCGTGTGAGAGGTGAGCGTCTATTTGAAATAGCCTGTAGCTTCGTGCTGTATCGTCCAGGGTCGTAGGGACCTACGTGCGGTGAAGGGGCCCAGTAAAAAGGGGCCCGTGAAACGCGTCGGACCCCCACGGTAGTCTCGTGGGCCTCTTGCATAACAATCCTACGTGGCGTTGCCACGTGGATCGCGATTACTCATACTCGTGCTGTACCTGGTGATGGCTCCGGGACGACCTTGGATCTCGATTAAACTTTTATCCGAGTGAACGGTACGTGCGCCAGGAAGCCAGGAGTGCCAACCTGAGGAGCCAAGAGAAACTCCGCTCCAATCTCCATATTTCCTTACCCTATCCACCCTCTTACCGTGTACGTGGTACTTTGTTTTATTAAAAAAAAAATAATTTCTTTTCTTGAAACTCGCCTTCTCCCAACTTCGGCCCGGAGTAGGTAGGTAAACTCCGAGACGCCAAGATAAACGTCATTAAGCGCATCCCAGGCTAATGACGGCCTCTTTGAAGGTAGAAACACGCGAGCCTCAAATTTGTACTTATTAGTCTGGGAAGATTATTTCCCCAGGACGCCACATAGTGCTCCGAGGAAATTCCTTTGTGCATCCACTCTGAGTGCACTTATGCAATTGACGCGTACACGCTCGCTTGTGCTTTCAGGTCGCCCGATGCACGTCGGCAGGTGTATACACAGTCGCGTGGCTGATATTATTGGACGGAAGTGGAATCTTGGTACGGGACTTCCTGACTGGCAGCCGCGCCGCCACCCCGCCACCCCGCCACCCCTGGCTCCTCTTATCATCCCCTGGCAGCAGCCCGCGTTCCCTTCAGCCCCCTCGACTCGCCACAGGTGGCCGCCACTCTGCAGGACTGGCTTATGTCTTTTCAAGAGGGTGCAGAATTCTTATTCTGCGCAAAATCCACAACCCCCACTTCGCCGGTGGTAGCCTCTGCTCCGTTGCCACCACCACCGAAAATGTGGTCTGCTACATAACCACCCTCGCATGACCGCCTACCCGTTCGGTAGGCTACCCCTTTGAGCCGGCCAGCTGAACCGTTCATTCGAGCTCGTGGCTCTGACCAGGTAACATTCCAAACAATTCTTCCGGTAGTCGCTATCGCTTTCGTTCATTCGCCCAGCCAATCGCTTCCCTTCCTTCCGGTTTAAGTTGGAAACTAACTTTGATTCTACTCACGCTGCCTCCACTCTGCACTTTCGACTTTGACCCGTCGTGTCTCTTGGTCTCTAGACCTCTTGGTCTAGAACTCCTTTGGTTTCCAGCCAACAGTACCTGGGACTAGGATCACTCTTGCCTCTGCCAGTGACGTTCGAAAGCATCGCAGTCACTTTTTCGAATTTACGTCGTGAACACTCGAGCACGTGGTTGCTGCTATTCATTTATATACAAGGATCGTCGGTTGACTCTGTGGGATCTTTATCGGCGCGAGAACATTTATCCTTGGTGCGATTTAAAAAAATGAGCGGCTTTGCTATATTAGGGGTTGGTTATACGGGACCCCATAGAGATCTAATAGGTCCCGTGTCAGCATGGTTTCCTCGCGTGGTCCACTACGAAACTTAGGCCGGCTGTAATAAATCTTGGTGATTGGATCGTTTCGAATCGGCTGTCAGCTTCGAAAAAGACGTATCGTGTCGGTGGTGGAGAAGGGAAAAATGAGAAAAGGAGGAACACAAAGACACGCATGTAACAACAAGAAGAGTGTCTAATAGAGATACGTACACGCGGTCGGTAGAGATCAGTGCGAGGAATTTGAGGAGATTTTTCGGGAGGCGAAGGGAGCCAGAGGAGAATCGTCAGCTTCCTTGACTTCGGGTGGGTGCACTGACAATCTTAAGCTTTGCAATTGGCTCCTTGCTGATGCACTGTTATTGCTTTCTGTTTGCAGGATCTTCCAGCTGGTCAGCTTCCGGAGATCAGCCGGGACGAAAGAGGAGAGGATAAAGAGAAAAGATCCACGCATTTCCACGCATACTCTTCATGCTTTTGATTGTTGCTCAGAAAGCCTTTAATTGATATTGGCTTTCGGGCAATAATCATAATCACAGGAGAGTAAATACCCACCGTGTATACCGTCATCGTTAAATACTATACTATACTATACCGTACTATAGCTCAATGTAATACGTGTACAATGTACCGTTTTGTATGGTTAATATGGTGCATCGGCCTGGTGGTAATATTAGGTAATAAAGTACTGGAGTATAAAGTCATGCGTGTGAGCTGAGGTTTACGTAATATCACTACTCGACTAGCATAGGGGGGAGCGTGTGTGAGTGCGTGTACCGTTACAACGTGGATTCGGCGCTCTCTGCCTTTTTGATAGTCGCTGACTGCGCTGACAATGTAATTAATAAAAGGGAAGGATTTGCTGTGGAAGAAAGTTATATTTCTGTTTATAGTCCCGCTCTTCTGCCTCTGATTCTCTCTCTCTCTCTCTCTCTCTCTGATTTCCATACTACTTCAGCATCCCCTGCCGCCTTCACAGTGAACTGAAAAGCGTCTCGTTATCTGACAACTTTGTTCCTTTCATTTTCTTATGGATAAAAGCGTTTAGGAAAGCACCTATCATCCACTTGACCAATCCTCTCCCAGCCTCCCCCAGCCACCCCCAGCCACCCCCCTCACCAAGAAATTTCAATTTCAAATAAGTTTTCCAACAGCGAACCTTTCCGAAGCCTCTTCCTTCCACTCTGCTACTCTCTCTCTCTCTCTCTCTCTCTCTCTCGTTACGTGGCGGCGATTAAAAGCTCTCCACAAAGGATACAGCCCTGCCAGGTATGTATTGACATTATAAGATCACAAAAGCTTTCAGGTAACCGACTATAGCCAATTTCAAGCGTATTTTTAATATAGAGATACAGTACATTCGCAGAGAGTGCTGTTACCGGTTATATAACCAGGGGATCCTTGTTATCAGGGAATCCAGTCTTGCGACAGGAGATCCTTCGAGTGTAGGGGGCGTAGGGGGAGTATCGAGGATTGTTAGAAATATTACGAAGCAAGTCTACGGGGTCATGAAAAATTCTACAGGGAGGCGCGAACGGCCCTTACCTATAGTCGCCCCTGGAAGAGTTCCTTCAGGTAATTCTCACGTTATTCTATCAGGTTCCTCGGGAAATCCGCGATGTCGTTTATTGTTGGAGGTCTCATCGATTGGCTTCCTCAAATAGAAGTAAAAGGGAATCAGCCGCCACACTCTGAAATCCATGCCTACTCGCTTGGATTTTATTCCTTCTTTTTTTAATACTAAATTTTTAATTTTTATAAATTAATTTCTTCGCTAAACAAAAATCGGTTCGGGTTAAGGATCTTTTAGGATATGAAATAAAGTCTGCTTCGCTGCTAGTAGGAGGGAATTAGTGAAATAATAATTATTTGTCGAATTTCCGTAAATTACCCACAGTCCCCTCCTCGACGTTCGAAGCCAGCATCCTCCAGCTCATAAGTGAAGCCGAGACTGCAGCAGCCAATATGACCAGCTGCTCCCATCTGACAGATCAGTTTTTCATTTTTCCCTGGTATCTTCTTTTATCTCCTCTGTTCTCCATGTCTGGGACTATTTCAGGTGCGCGACCAAAGGGACCCGAAGGGTTCGAGGTTCGTCGAACTTAGCCGAACCAGTGGGATGAGTTAGATATGGGTCAGACATGTATTATTGAAATTTTAAAAGCGTTTCGAAGTTCAGCTAATTCGCCGTCTGACTCGATGCGTTACCCTGCTGCCATTGGCTCAGGTTCTCCACCCTCGTCCTCCGCGACCCCATCAGTACTTTATACTCCTGCAGCAGGACCTGCGATTCCGTTACAGGGGCGGCTGTGGCGCACGGTAATAGTTGACAGATTGACATTCAGTCGCTCGGTATCCTTTTGAATATTTCAGCAACTCACCTGTCAGCCCAGGCGAGACTCAACTATGTATAGTTGCCCTGGCGAACTTTCGACCCCGGCTGACCCCGCAGGGCTCATCCCCGCTGCCTTCTTTGGAAATCCTGATAATCCTTCCTGAGACCGATCTCTGTGTACTCTTTTAAGACACCTGGATGCGCTGAGGTTGCTCGGCCGCGTATGGCTGCATTATCAAGCAAAGCAGATTCCTCGGCATTGATGAATCTTTAGGTTTCATGTTTGATGTAATAATGGGGAAACCGGTGCTGCTGCACGGGAGTCGCTTGTCTTGCAGCGTCTATAAGCTCTATGTGCTCGATACACCTATCTTGCCAGGATTAGCACTGAGAGCGTTTTCGAAAAATTCTTAAATGGTATTGCTGTACTCATTGATTCGATTCGCATTAATAGAAGATCAGAAGAGAATATTTAGAGATATTTCTATCTGAAAGATGACTACTGTCAACTGTAGCAAAGCGCCTGTATTCGGCAAAATATACAGGCTCTACTTCTAAGATGCAACCGTCATTTTCAATTGCAACCAAATTCTAAATGAAAACTCAATTTATGCTCTAATCATATTTCAACTTATTAATAATTTGGATTGAAGAACAAGAGAAAGTATTGCCATCTATACTTCAAAATATCTATTGCGGTTTTAATCGTAAGGAAAATTTGCAGTGCTATTGTTCAGTGAAGAGTAAACTGGTTTGCCATCTTTGGTCTGAAATTGGCTACTACTTCGAGCAAATGTATCTAATATTCGTGCTTTTGGTGTACCTGCTGCTGCAAAGCGGTTTATGATCAGCTGTATATTTTCAACAGTATTTGTGGCGCTATCTTCTTGAATTCTCGTGAAACTTCTAGCCAACGGTGAAACGTAATGTTTGGAATTATCTATAAGATGGAGCCACGATCGCTGTCACCTATCATCTCATGAGGATAACTGTATATTATCAGAGATCAGTAGAGAGATGCACAACGCTACGGTTTTAGGCGATACCAAAAACGTGGCGCTAAATCGTAGCGGCGAGTCCGGGAATAGAATTTTGTGATTATCCCGTCCGTCGATAATGCATATCCCGTCGTAGCCGAGCTGAACGTGATCACGAACGGGTAGCCTGGCGGGCAGAGTCCTCCGCTACTTATCGCTGGTTCCCAAAGCAACACTTAGAACGAGACAACTCATCGGATATAGCCTAAATACTTTTTTTCTTTGCAATCCTAAATTCGATCGCACAGTGTAAGCTCGGTAAGTTTAATATGACAAAAGCAAGCAACTCGTGTCTGCCTGCACTGAAGCGTATGATGCCACAAGCATATTTAATACATATTTTACCGATGTTGCGTAGCACAACGATTGTTGAAACCTATCAGAAACTGTAGAACTTCTCGAGAACTATTGAAAAAGCCTATTATTGAATCATTTTCAAGAGATTTTAAAAAAGTGCGATGCTGGAGCTGACATCCGTGTAGCACCTCCATTTTTGTAATGTTAATATAATATGTATAAATATGTATTTTAATAGAGAATCCACAGTGTTCTTTTCTCGTCGGTGCGCTATAAAC
>NW_014333292.1:80596-80819 GCF_000341935.2 Cephus cinctus | reverse complement strand
TTACGAATAGACCAATACGCGAATTTCCGCGAACTTTAGATAATGTCTTCGCGACGCACTTATTCAAACGTATCAATTCACTACGTCACACTTTTTTTTTCGTAAATGAAGGTAAAGAAATAAAAGAATAGAAAGAGACGTTTCGCGACGCACTACGTCACACTTTTTTTTCGTAAATGAAGGTAAAGGATTAAGAGTATAGAAAGAGATGGCACGAAATGGG
>NW_014333292.1:45821-78187 GCF_000341935.2 Cephus cinctus | reverse complement strand
ATATTATATTAACATTACAAAAATGGAGGTGCTACACGGATGTCAGCTCCAGCATCGCACTTTTTTAAAATCTCGTGAAAATGATTCAACAATAGGCTTTTTCAATAGTTCTCGAGAAGTTCTACAGTTCCTGATAGGTTTCAACAATCGTTCTGCTACGCAACATCGGTAAAATATGTATTAAATATGCTTGTGGCATCATACGCTTCAGTGCAGGCAGACACGAGTTGCTTGCTTTTGTCATATTAAACTTACCGAGCTTACACTGTGCGATCGAATTTAGGATTGCAAAGAAAAAAAGTATTTAGGCTATATCCGATGAGTTGTCTCGTTCCAAGTGTTGCTTTGGGAACCAGCGATAAGTAGCGGAGGACTCTGCCCGCCAGGCTACCCGCTCGTGATCACGTTCAGCTCGGCTACGACGGGATATGCATTATCGACGGACGGGATAATCACAAAATTCTATTCCCGGACTCGCCGCTACGATTTAGCGCCATGTTTTCGGTATCGCCTAAAACCGTAGCGTTGTGCATCTCCCTACTGATCTCTGATATTATGTATGTACCGACTGATCATATTGTAATAATCTGTGTTATGCTGTCGGTTGTGCATAGCTGTCTTTCAATGCAACGTGTGGAAATTACTGGTGAATACTTGTGTCAAGGAAAATATTGCTGGTATAAATAGAATTAGTTTTCTACATTGAGCTTATTATATGCTGTGATAAGTAATTATATTTTTTTATTTTTATTGATAGACTCATTTCACGCTGCTGTCAAAACAAGCACGTGTTGATGATGTATCATAACCTCTCTAACTTTATTAACAAGAGTGTTTACCTCTTATTTTTAGAAATGAGTAGCCAGAAAGGTAATACGAGTCGTTCGAGGCCTCAGAAATATCAAAATCGTCATGTTTTCAAAAATGATTTACATGACAAGAGCCACAAGACTAAATTTATCAATAGTTTGCACATTGCTAATGTTTGTGAGCGGTGTAAAAGAATTATAGAATGGAAGATCAAATATAAGAAGTATAAACCGTTGAAAGCTCCAACAAAATGTACAAAATGTGATCAGAAGTGTGTCAAACACGCATACCACATAATGTGTGGTCCTTGCGCTGGAAAAGATCAAGTCTGTCCAAAGTGTGGAACTAAAGGAGAGATTGTTATTGGTCAACCTACACCGCAGGAACAAATTAAACTTGATTCGGAACTTCAAGCATTGTTAAAATCATTGCCAGAACGGAAAAAAAGGACTTTCCTACGTTACATGAATAAAAGCAGTAAGTGGATTAGTGTCCTATACATTGTATTGATATTTTCACATTTTTTCATTCGTTACAATTTTGGATGTGCTTACAGATAAAGTTAAAAAAGATAAATCTAAGACTAATGAAAACAAAAATGACTTATCTCCTGAAAAACAAGAGCAAGATAATAAAGAGGAGTCAGTGCACGAACCAGTTACACGACAAGAATTATTAGATAAGTTAAATTCTCTGATTATTAAAGATGAATTTGATGACGATTTAGACAGCGATTCTGAAAATGACGATTTTGATTCTGAAGATTAATATCTCACTTTCCAAGTATCAAAAAATAAACTACAGAAGCACCAATTCTTATTTACGTTCCTTCCCCCTATCGTTACATTACTGATCTATGGTAGTCCGTTGTTTTCAGGATAAGTGTGGTCGGCTGATGCTGAAGTAGAGAATCTGAGTAAACTCATCCTATGAGATCTGCTTTGCCAACCGTTGTTAATCGCCGTAATAGCCGAGGGTGCTGAACTAACCTGTGGCAAACTACGTTTTAAAAATTAACCGCGCTTTCGCGAGCACTGCCAGCCGAGTTATTACAAATTTTTAGATGTTATTCCCAGTGAATCAACAGTAGGAAGCAGTGGCTACGCGTGCGTCGCGGGAAACGGAAAATTCCTATGAAAACGTAATTTCCCGGGTAATTTCGCGTGGGTGCCCCGGAACCGGATGAAATTGCATTTGTTAACAGGACGTAGGGGTTCATGGATAAAGAGTGAATGAGCGAGTGACTAAAAAAGAGATAGTGGCATAGACAGAAAAGAGGGTGAAAAAAAAAGTAATTTCATCCTCACAATGGAAAATCCATAAGAATACTTTGCATGAATTGGGAAGAGTATAAGCTTTTTCAGTGTGTTTCTTGGGGGGTTGCCAACTATGCCACCCCCAGCACACTCTCGTCCCCGTCATCTCTATCGCTCCTCAGCGTCATCCCTGTAAAAATGTATTTATATACAAACCCACATTGTCCCCGCGCTGTGTCTCTCGCACAACTCTAATCTTCTTGAGTGCGTTATCACAATGGTTGGCTGGCGTCTTTTTCCCCCTCCTTCTATTTATCTTGTCTTTCGCGTCCTTTTCCGTCGCCTCCTCTTTCACTATCTTTCATCCTGGCACGAAGGAACCCTGGTTTTAGACTCGTTATTTGTTTTCTTCGGGGTGAGACTCATCATTTCCCGTCAACGAGGGGCAACCATCGTCATTTTTCTGCCTCGGAAGAGCCGCCACGAATAAGAATGATTCGCGGACAATTTTACATTTGCGTGGTCGCCTACGCATGCGCAAGCATGCGAGTAAGTCTCCAGCGTCGGAGCATGGGGTCAGAGGGAGAAGGAGAAAAGAGGATAAAAATTAGGGGAACGTTGGGCAAAGCCTTAGACATTCTAGGGATGTTTTCTATTTGGAGAAAAAATGTGAATGTCTCCTGCTCCCTCTCTCTTCCTCTCACTCACACGCGCCTTCGTGTATTCTTGCTTGGCTGTATTCTGTACTTTGCTTACCTATGTATATCTATATCGGTATTTGATAATCTACCATCTAGATATCCGATTACGTTACGAGGAATCACTTAAGGATAGGAAGTTCAGTGGATGCCCAGAAAAGAGGACTTCCGTTTCCTGGTAATCCAGTAATCGGACTACCCTTTCCGGAAGTCGAAATGAGCAACGTTGATGCGCATGATTAGAGTCACGACCGCGTTTCATTTGGAAAAGTGAAATGCTGCGCCTACTAGGAATTTGTGACATTCAGTTCGCAGGAAAGTGCACTCGCTGGATTGGAATTGAAGGAGCGACTGAGAATAAAAACTAGAGAGAGAGATAGAGAGAGAGATAATACATGAGGAATGGTAGGCTAATTGTGGTAAATTGGTCAATTTCTTTAGTGGGAGAAGTATCCAGTTAATAATTGGTAGTTGCTGGTTGCTGCACCATTAATAGTCGTTAGTGTATCGTTCATAGTGGAGAAACGAGCGACAGATGATTTGCCTGAATTTCGCTGAATGCCTGTTTAACGGGAAATCGATGAGACGTCATTCAGCCACGATGGTGGAAACGGGGAATAAAATAATGAGCGACTCGTAGAAGGACGCGTCAGAGAAATGTAAATGAGCCCCCATTAAATCATTATCCAGCGAGGTTAACATTTTTTATACACTTTATGAAATTTCGTGGAACGTGTTTCTGGCTGATTTGCATTTTTAATTAGCACCGACTCCGAAGAATTCCAAAAAAAATAAATAAAATCGTCGAATAAACAGAAAAACATGCAGCAACCTCTATTATGCCGTTTCCCAGTCGTACGTAAAATATGCTCAATGAATTCACCAAGTATTTCAAGATGCTCAGGTAAGATGGTGAAATCCCAGTTTGGAGAGTGCAAATAAAATGTAGCTTTACAAATGACGCCGGGTGTAATTGTATGGGGGAAATTACAAATAAGGAAAGAATCAAATTGCCGAACCGTTCCGGTATTTATTCGGCGATATAAATTATCCTCTATCGTCCAAAAGGATGACAGGTCAACATTACATTTTGGCGTAATGGCGATATTAATAATGACGACAGGACTGGGACTGGTTATACAAGGAAGCCTCGAAAACGTAACGTAACCGAGGACCCTACTCTATCCCTGATTTATATTAATGGTACTGCAGCCTAAATAGCTAATATCGTTAATATAAATTTGCAAAATCCTGTTGTTTATGCGGATTATACTACGCTCCTATTTTTCCCGGATATACGGTAAACGAATTCCTAGCGATCCACTTAAGAAATGCTTAGAATATTCATAAGGATAGTAACAACTCACTACACCCACGTCAAAATATCTATCAAAGGACTTACGTAACCAATAACTCGAAGGAAAGGTCGTCGAACGATGAACGAACGTCAAACCTCAAACGTGCTAACGTCCACGGGAATGAACGGGAATCGATGGTCCGTCAACTAGCGCCATCTCCCTGTTAAAATGTTCACTTCGAGAAACCGTTAAGCAACTCAAGTAACATTTCTGCTGCGCCGTTGTGACGCGTGAGAATCGAAGCATCGATAAAACAGTGAATAATGCATTTATTGTCTTTGTTTTATCTCGGCGCCTCAAATGCAATTGCATAAATGGCCTGTGCATTAAAAGTGCAAAGTGCAGTAGTATCTTGGAAGAATTTGCGGCGGTACGTGTAGCAGCAAGTGAGCGTGACTAACGAGGGAATTGGACGATTAAGGGCTCGAGTAAAATTCAATTCTCTAGCAAATACCTGGGATTCCATGTTGGGCTTGAGAGGACATTCAGCTTACATAAAGTAACATGGAATTGTAGATACCCTACTCTGCTGTTGCAGTACGAGCTGACTACTTATATTCATTTATTTTCTTTTCTTTTTCTTTTATTTCACCTTCCCTTTTACCATTGTTCCTGGACTGTGTGTTTTTTATTTTCTCCCTTTTCATTTTACTCTCGATCTATGTCTTTTTCGCTCTCACGCTCACACAATACATGGCCATGGCCGATAGGGACTTTTCTCGCTTGGCTTTTACGCAACTTGTCAACCCGGCCCACTTAACGGAGCGAATAACATTCCACTTAATGTTTTAACCGAGTTGGGCGACCAGAGCTCAGCCACTCTGGGATTCACATTTTTTTCATTCTCTTTTTCCGACATTTTCTTGTTCCTTTTTTTTTAAACTTCACTCTGATTCTTCTCTTTTTCATTCCTCGAGCAGGGAGTGTGACACGACTGGACACTTTTTTTATTCCTCCACTCCGTCCATACATAATGTATGATGCATATGATATATGAATATGTATATGTAATACAGTGTATAGAGGTAACTGCGCTCTCAGTCCCCAGTTGTCTATATAAATCGTGCCGAGAGGACATTAGCTACTTCGCAATAGCTGGAGGCTTTATTATCTGCGAAAAGCGGGAAGCAGAAAGGATGGCAATTTCCCGTGGAATACCCCGCAGAAAGTCGTCTTATAATTAAAATGGGATCCTCGAAAAAATCAGTCAGCTCCGCGACTACCGCCACCCCCTACCTCCCACCTCAACCGAAGGGTGGAATCCTCAGCCCTGCGCCACCAAGGTATTTTTATGCGCCTCGTATTCTTCTATTTACTTTTATTTCTTTTTCTTTTTATAACTTATCCTTATACCCCTTATTATCCATCGACGAGCCTTTTATCTTTAATTTTGTTTTTTCTTTTTTTCTTTTTGCCTTGGCGTCGGTATTTATCTCGCTTACCGCCATTAGGCTGCTTTTATGCGCCCAGTTAAACCAGTATAACAATTTTTGGAGGGAGGATCATTGTCTTGTCACTTTTCCTTTTTCCTTTTTTCATCTTATTTCAGGCATACATATTTGATGCACCGATAAACTTGACAGGTTTACACGAAATACAAATAACGCAGGGCATTAAAGATTTGTCAGAGTTTCCAGTGGACCAATCAGATCGCGTCGTACAAGTTGAAAAATCTGTAGCCAGAGCAAGTTCCCCCTAAGAGGTAGCAAATAATGTCGAACTTTGGAATCGATCAGTCGGTTAGCCATTTTCCATCCGTCCCGTAGATAAGTGTGTGGACTCTTATCAGATATCGGAAAAGATCCAACACAAGGGCAGCCTGATAAAGTGCAAATCTACTTAACGAGCAGTTGGCAATACGAGGACAGTGAGGACAGTGAGGCGCACGCACACAGGTGCGAAGAAGAGAAGGACAGTAGAGGCGCGTTTCCACGAGCGAAGCAGCATTGGCCTGGTGGTCTCGGTCGCTCGTGTCGCGTCAATGTTTATTCGTGGGTTTCGCCGCTCGGGGAGAAATCGGGGAGAATCAGCATCAGGACTGGCCAGTGGGAAGAGCGGCGACGCCGCAGCATCCCAGTCGCCTCCGCCTCTGTTTTTGTTGGCTCGTTATCCGAGATTCAGACAGGTGTGTGGCAGGGTGCCTCCCGCACCCTCGTCGCTTCCCGACTCCCCGACTCCCCGACTCCCCGAGTCCCCGACTCCTCTAAAGCCCCGTCCACAATAGGACCCAACGACTTTTCGCTGCTCCCCAGAGAACGAGAGAGACAGAGACAGAGACAGAGAAAGCCTCTACCTTTTTATCAAAAGCGATTTAACAGGCTTTACTCCTGCTCAACTTGGCTCCACTCCGTGTCATTGCTTTTTCTCTAGGCTTTCCCTTTTCTCCTGCCCCCCTTTTCCTCCTTTTCCTTCCTCCCTCTTTTTTCACTCTTATTCTCTTATTCGGCAGATCAGCCGACACTGGTGAGCGGCGTCGGATGTATCGGGTAATCTCGAAGTGGTTCAAAACACA
The DNA here is from genome assembly GCF_000341935.2 of Cephus cinctus. Classification (NCBI taxonomy): domain Eukaryota; kingdom Metazoa; phylum Arthropoda; class Insecta; order Hymenoptera; family Cephidae; genus Cephus; species Cephus cinctus. Next base: position 71,553 of record NW_014333292.1, on the reverse strand, counting down.
AAGGAGGAGTGGGAGGCCTATTTTCAGATCCGAATGGAGTAGTCAATTAAGAGCGGGATCAGTGCGCATGCGTGAGTCTTGGAATCGAACCAAATCGATATTGAACTTTGAATGGACATCTGTGAAATCGAAGAAGAAAGAATAAGGGCCAATTTTAGGGGGAATTTTTATTGACGGATTTCATCGTCTCCCGTTGCGATTCGTTCGTTGGTTAGTCGGTCGGTACGTCTGATGTTTTTTCCCAGGCTCAGAAAATTCTGTCGTTTAATAATTACGAGTCTCATCTAAAGCTAAGTAAAGTAACGCGGGGCAAATATTTGCTCGGCCGTTATCGAGCAGTAATGGGAAAATAAAGGAAGGAAAATCAGCGGCGAAACACGGTGGTCGTGGTGGCGTTGGACGTCGGATGCACGTCGGATGGACGTCGGCTAGACGTCGGCTGGGCGTCGCGACGGACTCGGACGTTGGGGTCACGTCACAGGACGGCAGGGACTAACAAAACACTGGCTAAAATGGGAATTTCGATTTTTCTCTTGACCCGCCGCTGCCCCACCCCACCTCCCCGCGTTTCCTTCGCAAAATTCAACAGCCGCTTCGATAAATGGATTTTCATTTTTTTCACTGGATTTTTCTTACCTGAAATTTGCAGGCCGGCGCGGAGCCAAGGATGAGAAAGACAAAGACAAATATAGCCGAAGAACAGATGACAGGATTTCTCCCTTCATTCTTTTCCCTCTCTCTCTCTCTCTCTCTCCCTCTCTCTCTCTCTGCTTTTCACTCACACTGATTAAACTTTTAAATTATTTTTCTTGGCAAACCTGGAGTTAGGACTCCATTTTTTCTTCAATTTGGAATTTTTTCTCTCTTTCTATTTCGAGTGGAAAAACAGGAAGGACGGAATTCATTTTATTGGTAATTTTTGTCAACCAATTATTTTTGTGATTTTTATTCTGTCATTTTTTTTCATTATGCCATTTTTATAATGAACACGGTACAGGCACTCGTTTGTCCTGTAGGTAATTTTCACTGGATAATGAAACTCCACGGTGCGGCAATATAGTGGATCGTTAAACTTTTATAAGACAAGATTTTGTCCTGACTTTATCTTTACACTAGGTAAGTGCCCAAGCGGAAGGTAGATAAGAAGATAAGTAGATAGACAAGTGCCGAAGGTAGGCAGGTAGGATAGGATACTTCTAGATAGACTTTTGGTCACGGAGGTTGAACCAAATTCCCATTCAATATGGTTAAGGCAAATACGACACAAGAGCGGCCATAAAATTTATAACGGCTAAGGAATAAAAATTAAAAAATTCCAATTACGGAGTCCAACACGGAAAAAGCAATTTGACGTATTCGTCCGTGCGATCTTACACGAACCGAGACTGGCTGTAATAAAAAAGGAGTTGAAGAAATAGAAAGATAAAGTCCGGCAAAATCAAGGCAGTATTTTTGACCGGCTGGGGCAACCCGGTCGCTTCATGCATATGTATGGCGGGGCTTAAATTTATGCCGACTAGTTGGAATGCTCGATTACAGCCAGTCGGTGCTAATCGTGAATTATCCCATTCACTCTGGCCACCCCGACTCTCGAAATATAGCTATAGTAAGGTAGAATAGCCGTACGGTATAGTGAATTCCACGTGTGCAAGGTAGATGCACGTAGCACCTATCCAGAACGTATGTCGGGGTTCATTTTAACGCGGCGAATACGTGCCAGCGGTTCGGTACTATTCACAGGCATAGAGAGGTTACTGCCAATGGCTGCGCACGGGGACTGCCTGGCTGCCTGCCTGCCTGCCGACTATACTGCCAATTCCCCATGTCGAACCTCCAGTACGTATCTACTACCATGTATGATGATGCATAGTGTATCGGATGTAGCAGGAGGAGGATTAGGATCGCCGATCAAGTAGGTGCTTGGTTTGTCCGACGCTGCCATCCCAGTCTGGTCCGGCAGGGTACTTCTCTGTAGCTCACCCCTCTTTCTGTAGTTCACTTGCAAACGCGCCTTTTCCTTAGGCCGCCTGAATCATTTCGAAGAATAAGAGAGAATAAGAGAGAGCACTGGAAAGCCGCCGAGCACTTTCTTCTCCGGATTGCTTCGGGGAATGCAATAACGGGATGCCATGGCCTCCAGGTAACTTTATAGTAGAGCGTTTTCGTGGAAGTTCGGCGCCGGCGTCGGCGTCGGCGTCGGCGTCGGCGACGAATAGAGGCGGGAAGAAAATTCATTTCGAAAAGTTCAGGGCCGCTTATTGCGTTTGCTTTCAGCCTCCCTCCCTCCCCCCGCGTTTGCCTGGAGGAATCGTTTACACGGAACGTCGAATCTTCGGCGGCTTGTTTTCGGGACGCTGGGCGTCGCGACGTCTACTCGAGGCGGGTGGGCGCCCGCCGACTCCCTCGAGCGCTCTCGAGGAAGGCTGAAAAGTAGGGGGCCGTTTGCAGATTCCTGAGAATAAACGATAACAGATTTACTCGCTGAAAGGCGGCGAGGAAAAAAAAGGAAAAAAAAGGAAAAAAAAGATTTAACGGACGACCTAAGGTTTCTTTAGAATGGTGGAAATTTGGCTTTTCGGCTGAAAAAGTGGCAGATTGAGGAAACATTAGCTTATTGAGAAACGTCCAATCGGAAGGAAAACGCGTCGGTAATTGACGTGCCGATCGATCGGATCGCTTTTCTCTTTTTTCCATTTCTTCATCACGTTCTTCCTTCTCTTTAGGTGTCAGCGAAACTCGTGAATTCTTCCTGAGAATTTCTTTTTCTATTTTTACTTTCTTTTTTCGAGTGTGGCTGAACTCCAGTAAATTTACCGGGATAAATTCCAAGCCGGAAAGAGGGTTTTCAGTGACGCTTCCGGTGAGTCTCTAAACTGTAAGCCCTCGTTCTCCAAAGGGTTCTTCCTGGAAGTGCTAAAGAGATTTCGCCGAGGAATCGTAAGTGCGCCAGTTTGTGAATATTTAAGTGAAACAAAAGGAAAATGGAAAACACACGTGACAGGCCCCCGTCGCCTGTCGCACAATGACCGCAGCAACCCTATTGATATCAAATGTGGACATGCTGGTCGTTTCAAAAGTTGTAGCATGCATCTGGCATATCGAATTCACATGTAGGGAAACGATCTATTTCCTATCCATATGCGTATAATCCAATCGCAGGAATCGGCTATCCAATCGTCCGTCCGCCGAACCGGAAGACACACGAATGCCAAAGCTCGAGAAATTCACACGGCAGACGCAACATCCGATGAAACCGAATGATCCGATATCAAAGGGCTAACGCCGTAGGAGGCCTCTAAGCCTAAAGCCGATGCGGTGCTGCTCTACCGAAAACGCATTACTGTTCGCATCGTGTGACACGCGCGGCTCCACATTACACGACTGCGTGTACGAGTATATATATATGTATAGGTTGTAGATGTGGGCCTGCCTGTAGGTGGATGCAATTATGGCCCAGCAACCAATTACCGATCATTAATGCTCAGGTAAACGTTAGGGAAGCCGCGGACGTCTATGAGGACCAGGCGACGGTTGGTTTAATTACTCAACGAAATACCTGATTAATCGTTCATTCCCTGCTGCAGCATCCGTAGCGGCGCTAAAGATATTTGCAAGTGCAGCATGCAGCTTGTGCTTGACGCCCAACGATTGACCTTTGTGCCGCGACGCTCCCGAAGCCTTTTTAAATCAATCTACATCTTTGGCACAATATTTTACCTTGATAAATGTTTCTCGGTGAAAATTTTAAACTTGTTGAGAATCACTGATCTGTAAGCGTGGCCCCGGATTCCTGGACCGGTTAGGTAAGCAGCCACCACACAGCCTGCCGTCCAGCCATCCAACCAGCCAGTCAGCCACCTTATTCTCTCTCTCTCTCTCTCTCTCTCTCTCTCTGCTCTCCAGGGATTCGTGGCCCTACCTTCAGCTCTACTACTACTACTACTATTGCTACTACTACTACTACTACTACTACTACTACTATTACTACTACTAGTATTACTAGCACTAATACAATTATGGAGGCTATACTATCAGTACCTGAGCTCTACCTGGGAAGCCACACGACAGGTGCCAGCGGCGTACGCGGCGAAATAATGACCGCCGATATTTATAGAACGTTGGAGTAGTAACCCGAAACGACCTGTAGCGTTGCCAGAGGAGGCTGAGGAGGCTGAGGAGGCTGAGGAGGCTGAGAAGGCGCACGCCTCTACACGTTTCTCTATATCTATAGGTATATAGCCCTTGTACGATCATTGGCAGAGAAACCGAGAGAGAGAGAGAGAGAGAGAGAGAGAGAGAGAGAGAGAGAGAGGAGTCAAGGACGAAAAAAAATAATGAAGGTAAGAAAAGGATAAATTCTTAAAGCGTTGAAGGGATCCTTTCTTCTCGTAAATTTGTCAAGATACATCTGAAAGGAGTTCTTAATAGTTGCTTCATTGCTGGGAGGGATTCTACGTCAGTGCAATTACTTTTCAGTCAGATTAATATTTGATTCAGACCTTTTGGTTTCCTGTTTTTTTTTTGTTTCACAGTGAACACTGATATTTCTGTAGCCCTAAGGGTTTTTTTTTGTCCCACGGATTTAAACTCCTGCCCAGTTCAGCCCCCTCGACCATGCTGTTGAGTTTTTGTTAAATATTCAAGAATTTGTATCCTATTACCCGACTGTGCTAGACGACCGGGTCTCCGTTTCCTTGGGACTAAGGGACTAATAATTGATTCGATCTGACTGAGCTATTCGGGACTGCAGATATCGTAATTTCTGGAGTCAAAGATTTAATTAAAGACGGGTTTCAAAGCAGCTGCGCCAATCTGAGCTTGCCATTGTGTCTCGATCCCCCTGCGTGTCACGTGATGTTGCCACACAGGCGTCTGTCATTCGACGATGCGTCGCCGGAGAAACGCAGCGAAATGAACGGATTCTGCGATTCCACGTAAACTCGATACGGAAGGGAAGGGAATCCCTTGAGCGCCTGCCGATCAGCGCATAGAGAGGAAGTCTCAATCCATTAAAGAAGCATTAGGACACAATGTGTAGCTAAGAACATCTGCCAAGGTACATCAAGGCACGTTGAGGTATTCCGATTGAGGGTTCGCCTTAACGAACATGGATACTTCCACTTCGGAATCGCATTAGTTATTCGCTGCGTGGGAAATTGAATAAAACCTCCGACCAATCGAACGTGGCCGTCCCGGTCTGCAGGGAGAGATCTCTTCCAGAAGAGGCTGCACGGGAATTTAGCCTGAAATTAAATGTAATCTTCGATCGCGTTTCCGGGAGTAAACACTTTGACCATTTGATAGGAGGGGCCCCGAGGGGAAGCCCCCGGGAAAGGGGGCGAAACCGCCACTCTGGGGCGAAAGGAGCGCGATGATATCTTCCGAATAAATGTTGACTCTACGGCAGCGACTTACCCAACCCAACCTGGTATCTAGTCTCACTGTACGTGGGGCCCTAATTTACCTCATTCAAGCTTCTCCTGCTTCGCTCTCGGTCCCCTTTCCTCATTTCACCAAAGTGCACACGTACGTGTACGGACCAACACAAGGAGACCTCGAGGCCTTTTTGACTAACCTACTATACCTTTACCTAGCGTGACTTGAGATTCCTAAAGAGGAAAAAAAAAGAGGAAATTTCTTAGCATATCTCGGATGTCCAATTTAGCTGATTCAGCAGATTTTTCCTTGAATTTTTACATTTTGAATTTTTTATCAGCAGAGTCTGCACGTGTCTGAGGGTCTTCTCGTCTCAACTCCCACTCCGACGTATGCGCTCGTTATTACGGGTTTCTCAGGAATTAAGAAAATCCTTTGACAACATTTGATTACGTTCAATTTGATCGAATGGACGGGGACAAGTAGTGGGTGTCGCAACATGTTAGGGAAAGGACAGGCGGAAAGAAATCCAAGAAAGTTTTCTAGTCTCGGGAGGGCGTAACGAGCCGAGCAGGCAGGCCGCAGCCATTTGGCATTATAATGTAACCAGTCTCGGTGTCTAATCCGAAGAACAAAAGAAAAGAGGCTCTTGGCGAGCGAGCAAATAGCAGCGGCAGGAGCAGCCGCTCAATTAAATGATCATCTTCTCTTTGGAGAGAGGAGCTCGGGTAAAAAGAGAGAGAGAGAGAGAGAGAGAGAGAGATAAGGAGGAAGACGGAGCAGCGGCCGAGGGGCCCCTTCTGCGAAGGGCCCCAGCCATTAATTTCGAAACACGGCGAACAAAGGGCCTACCTGCGTCAGGCCATTCCTTTCTTTTTCCTCTATTTCATCTCTGGCTCACCTCCCTCTGGACCTCTCTCCTCCTTTTTTACCTTTCCTTCCTTCTTTCAATCCCTTTTCCGTGGCAACCTGCCACCACTGTTGCTTCCACTGGTCGGCGGGGCCAGTGGAAGGCATCAAGCACCGCAACCTGTTCTGCCTCCGGCTGTGTTTCTCTTTTCCTGCGGTAGCGAGTCTCTCCATCTCTCCGTCTCTCCGTCTCTCCATCTCTCCGTCCTCTCGTCGCGAGCAAGGCCGACTGTAGCCTCGAGAGCGCCTTCAGTCGAGTCTCCGGCCAAATGACACAGGATTAGTGAGAAATTGTCTGGGGCGACGATACAGATGTTGGGGGTCGGTCCGACTGTGACCGAGTCGCCGGATGCCGATACTGTCGGTGGAGGCTCAGGTTCACTCGGCTCTTATCGGGACCTCAGGCAGCTCCTCCTCGAGGTTCTTCCTGCTACATCCGGTAGAATTTGCCATTATTCGGGAGACTCTCACTCGCCAGTATCCAGCCTCGCCGGGATTCTTAGATTCTTCCGTGAACGGAGCACAAACCCATCTCATCTGGCTTCTTCTCTCGAGTCACTTTACTTTCCACTCTCTTAAAGAGAGAGAGAGAGAGAGTCCTCTCGACTCGCTTCTCTCAGACTGAAAGCGTATTTGGTGGCGCGACGAAAGGCGTCAGTCTTCTCAGTGCCGAAGAATTTGGTGAAAGTGGTACGCAGATCCATTTGAATTTTGATATCCGATAAGAAATTGAGTTTTCACGTGTGAATATGCAGAGGGCGCGTGACGTCACGACCCTTAGGATTCTCAACGACTTTCAGTCAGACACCTACGGTTTGAGAAAGGATCGCTCGAGCCTTTCCTCCCACTCCCTCCCACTCCCTCCCACCCCGTCTCACTCCCCGAGTCCCCTCAGAGAGGGCTCTTACAATTAGTCTTGAGAGATTCATCCGATTTTGAAGTCTACTCGTCTTACACGATAGAAGCCAACTAAAGGTGCGCCCACACCGGGCGACCGTCGTATTCAATTTCCACAAAGTCAGTCTTGCGCCATGGACGTTACGCTATAAGATAAAAAGTCTACACGGAAGAGGAAGCCATTAGATGGATGATAATCCGCCATAAAGTATCTAGTGCACTTATAGCGAGGTATCCGCTACAACCGTCGTGACTATAGCTAGGTAGACGGGACAGGAGACTTCATGGGACAGCAGGATTTTCTTTCTTCTTTTTCCGGGCTCTAATAAAATACTTGAATTCAGATTGAACATTAGTTTCCATAGAAACTGCCCCGAGGATCAGTTCATAATCGTTCAAGTGTGAGTATACCATAAGATGTAATTCCCTCGAGTGATCAAGGCCCAATTAAACCCCATAAGAGGTTATCGGGCGGCTTCTAATTCCCATCGAATTATCGTATCCAGCGTGTCGAGTACTGATTCATGGTTAATGCCACGGAATCGTAATGGTGAGCCGCCATTCGCGTCATAGGAAATTGCAAGTAAGAATTCTTCTCTCTCTCTCTCTCTCTCTCTCTCTCTCTCTCTCTCTCCCTCCCTCTGTCTTCCCTCTCTCTGTTCGTGACCACCTCGTAAACTCCCCATTGAAATTCACAGCAAGGTTTCCGCGCTCTGAACTATGGGCAAGCTGTTGCAGCCGCTCGCGTTTAATTCCATTAGAATTCGCCACTTGGGAACGTGCGGGAACCATAACCCAGCTATGGTGGTTGGATGTTTAATGGTGAGCCAATGAGAAATATCGAGAGTACGCAGGAGTCGGAGACAGGAGTCTGCGAGCATAATAGTTGGGTACGTGGTGGAAACGTGGTGGAATCTCTAGGAGGAATTTCCTCGAGTAGATGAAACGAGACACGGGACACGGGACACGGGATGCGCGATGCGCGATGCAAGGGAGACACATGAAAGCCATCGGATGTGTCTATGAATTTCTATTTGAGTTTAGTTATAGGTAAATATGCCGCTATAAAGGAACGTGTGATAATTTCGACGGTGCCGAGAGAATAAACAATTCGGAACCGTATTGGCTGTGCAAATGTTCATTCAAACAGGAATAACTGCGGTATTTCCGGTTCGATGAGATGCACTGAATTTAACTGATGGTCCGAAATGGATGTCGTTGACGAGTGCATTTGGACCGGAATTTTGCGCCGGCAGCAAGTGCATCTACGCTGAATTGCAGTAACACTCGGAATGTAAATATTCAGAATGGTTGATGCAGTTTTTATCATATAATTATGATGGATGGGTGGAAGATTCGGAATTGAAAGAACAAGAATGAGAGGCGAGCCTGTTGGATACCTGCGCGCAGGATCACATCCGGATGAAGCGGTCCAGCAGGTGGCAGAAGAAAATAGTCGACGGAGGGTTGGAGAAGGAAGGACGAACGAGGGGGAAATAAAGAAGAGAGGACGAGGCTCGATATATTTCAACGATTAGTTCTGGAAGCCCGAATAAGAGAGGCGGTAGTCAGTTGGATAGTCCATGGTCGTCCATGACGATGCATGGCGGTGCATGGTGGTGCATGGTGGTGCGAGTAGGTAAAGAGATGGAACAAGGGGTAAAAAGAAAAAAAGCGTAAGAGACGGTAGAGGTAGTGAGAGAGAGAGAGAGAGAGGGAGAGAGAGAGAGAAAATAAAAAAAAGGAAACGAAAAAGGCAGAGGCGAAAGAGGAAGAGATGGTAGCGACCGTATGGAACACAATACGTGCACTTGTGCACCATGGAGAAAGGTGGACGGCCCCGACCTTGATGCGCGTGGTTCTCGCGTGCCCGAACCTTTCCGATCTTAACCGAACCCTTACGAAGTATCTCAGAGTGGCTCACAAAAAAAGAAGGGGCTCTCAACCCTACTTGGACGCTTATTACTCGCCTCCACTCGAACCATGCCAGTTGAGTTAGATAGGTTGCAACGGAGCAGGCACTGAGGTAGATGGTGCCGGATAGGACGATGTACTCCTGGTTCATAGCGGGGAGTATTTTTATAAAAGGGGGGAGAGAAAAAAAGTAAACTGGAAAAAGGAAGAAGCACGATCGAAGCCGGTATTTCAAGTCTACCGAGCTGCGATGATGGCGACCGGTTCAGTGATGCTCAAACCCACCTTCGAATAACACAGGATATCAGGTCGGAGTGCCATCCTCCCAGGAAAGTATGTCCTTACGTGAATTTCCTAGATATCTTCGATTCCCAGGAAATACTCCAGGAGAGACGTCTGATATCGACAGGCAATCCTTGAGAATCATACATTACTCTTATTGGTTGTCGACGCTCAGGGTGAGTCACACCATGTACCATATACCATATACCATGTACCATGTATCATGTACCATATACTTTATACTATATTCTGTGGCATGTATGGTATAGAACGTACACCCTCCTATCGACGACTGGAATTCTTAGGGGTGTAGCGTAAGATATCGGAGTTTCAATAAAATATGCTTCTTTTGCAGAGCAGATATCAATAATGAAAAATAGAATGAAGTGTAGGAACGTTGAAAGGCTCGGAAGAAATTTCGAAAATTAATGGGTAATTTATTGAAGCTCAATTTAATTGGGAGGAACTGCTAGATAACATAAGGGGCATGCCCTATAGCTAGTATCAAATGATCCTATCCAGACTAGAAAGTCTCTTATCTAGCTATCACGTTTCTAATCGTATAGCTCTGACAGTAGGAGGACCCTCTGGCGCTGCTAGAATCGTTTAGCCGCAATTATTTAATGTTCCTGCTTGAATTTATATTCTTCACTTTGGAGATAGCCCTTTTATCGGGTATTAAACGTTTTCCTTTTACAGAGTTTTGTTAGAAGATAGCGGATTCAGATGAAACTAAAGAAGTCTCTTTCTTTATGTCCAAGAGTCCGTTTATTTGTATTCACGAGAAACCCTTTACTCTCTCTCTCTCTCTCTCTCTGAACCACACAGGTCCTTTTGAGTAAAGAACGGGGACCCTCGTGGATGTTAATGTCCTCAGAACACGCGATCGAAACCAAGAGACAAATCCACGGAAACTGAGACTCTTGATCTCGAGCATGAAGAACTTCGCCGAAGGAATGCATCTCGACTACATCGAGTGGCAGATGTCCTCAAGCGAGGAAAAGATTCCTGGCAGTGATTTTAATTATCGGCATTCAACAGAAAATCTCTTACCTTGAACTGACTGTACATATGTCGGCACATACCTTGACGAATTCTTAACCTTTTCCTTTAAGATCAGTACTGCTTCCCTTCTGACATAGCTACACTATATCCTATTCTTTATTGCATCTTAAGTTGTCTTTTAAAGAAAATGTCAGTTTTCGTTCATGTTCGTTAAAATAAAAACAAACGCACACACTTGTATATAGGTATATAGTAACCTCTGTTCATAGCTTGGCAAACTGAAATCGAAACTCTTAAAAAAGGATAAGTTTATAGGTCTAAGTTTAAACGCAAGAGAAGACAGAAAATTTTGATAACGCTTGAAGCACATTTGTAAACAGCTCCACAGAGTTTTGCTTGTGACGAAATTCTTAGGAATAACTACTGCAGAGCCATCTCCGTGTCACGTAATGGTAGTTTAATAAGTTTCGCTCGCCAGTAGGTTGTGCTCGCGTCGGTCGGGACGTCAGGGGAAACGACTGGGGCTGGTAAAATTTTCCATTCGTCCGTACTTTTCGATGTCACTCGGTATTTAACAAGAAATCAATGGTGGAATCGTGAATAGTTCTCATTGCTCTACTCCTTTATCTAAGAGCTAATTCCTCGCGTGGCATCTTCCACAGAGTGAGGACTATAATAATGGATAATCTAATTGTAAGCTATTTACGCTCCGTGCAATGGGAGCCGGGCGCCTTGGAAAATAGTACGGTAACCTCTCTTCTCTGTTATCGTGTTGCTTGTTAAGTTCACTGATGAAGTGAGTGCTACTTCTCCAGCATGCTGGGTAACGTTCCTGAAAATAATAGTTTAACTTGCCCATGAAAGAATCAACTATGAAGGAAACTTTACACAAGAGGATAGGAGCTGAGTGAGTCCTGCCTGTTTTTCTACTTGCCTCCCTGCTTTAACGCAAACGTGGCTGCTTGCTCTGAAAACGTAAGTGAAACGAGATTTTAACCATCTGAATAAGGGTAGAACGTTGAGGGTACCTTAAAGATTATTTTTTGGAGGTTATGGTGCAGGGGTTCGTAGAGTAAAAGAGGCTTTACTTTAGAACTGGGGTAGATAGCAGCAAGGGGGCGACGCCTTCATTTTCGTAAATAATCAGAGGAAACGTGAAACGCCTTTGAGAATATAAATATACTACAGAAATAGTCGGAAACATCACGAATGAGAATTTCCAAGCGTAGGGTTCTGCTTTCTATTATTTTCATGCTGAGAATATATTTAATCATTGTCAGGTTATCTTTGAGACTACGTTCGACTCGTCAACTTCTGCACCTACTGCCTACGTGCCTGAATATTTCTAAACCTATGAATACTCGTACGTTGTGCGCGTGTGTAATTGCTATTGGGAGATGTTTGCGGGAGGAAAGCCATTTTGCATCCCCGTGCGTTGTTGCGATTATTATCATTGTCCATGGTAAAAGTAGAGAATAATGGCTGGGAATATATTGTGAGTGGGACGTGTATTCTCTCTAACATATAATATCTTTACAGGCATTCGAATTAATGCTTGTCTCATAATATAAATTGCTGCCGTATTTCGCTTTAACGAAATGATAGAAGTAATGTTAGACTCTTTGTCGGCACCCTGGGCTATTTGACGAGTGAATTTCGCGCTTCATCTCTTCACGCACTCACGCACTCACGCACTCACGCACTCGCGATGCACTCAGTCAACGAGGTATTCCCGGGCACAGCAGTAATAGTAGCAACAGCAGCAGCAATATCAAGGAGCGTGTTAACAAAGAGATTCACCAGGTAGAAATTGCGCCGGGAGCCCCTACAATTACACGGGATAAAAATATATGTAGCTAATACGTATGTTTATTTTCGAATGACATAATTCTCTGCTAGCTTTCAATGATAAAAGTCACATACATTTTCGTAAAAGATTACACTTTTCTGTGAATAAGAATTTGTATCTATGTGCTAAATGGCCGCATACGTAGCTGAATAAGCAATGCTTTTATATTATTAAAAATAATGTGACTTCACTCACAGGAAACACTTGTGCTTTATACATCTAATTAAATAAACATTTAATGGCTGTGGCATCGGGCGGCGTAAATTACGCTAATTGAAGAGTAAAACTATTTTTCGACGCTTTGGAAAAACATGAGATATTTGAAGAAAAAAATAATTGCACCGAGGGTTCATTGACCCAAATGGGATGTACGTATATCTATCTAAATGGGATGAATGTATATACATATATAAGGCATCTATGAGTTTCATAGTCTTCACGTCCTTTGTGAGTTCTTTCCTAGTTTTTAAACGTCATTACTCGTAATGGTGCAATTTACGTAATGGCAGCGCTCGGCCGTCTCCGTGAGGGTTCGGCAGAGTTCGGCCACGCGAGCCACACGCGATCGTCTACCCGTCGGACCGGTTCGGCAGGCCTCGGCTCCCGCGACCGGAGGCCTCCCAACACTTTTTCTTAGGCTCCATCTGTATCTCGACTGCCTCCGCAGCCTCTCTTCATCTTTTACTGCTCTCCACGGGAGGAGGAATAACGTGAGGGAGAAAAAGAGACAAATGGGAGTATCTGCGGGAGAGGGAGAGAGAGAGCGAGAGGATACAGGAGACGGTCTCCGCTTCGAGGCTGGAGGCTGGAGACTTGACCCCAGTAGAAATCTCGCATCTGCTCGTCCTGCTGCGCCAGGGACTAATTTACCTTACCATCTCCCATAGTACCATAGGCGGCCATAATAATATCGCTTATGGGAGTAGTCGCAGCGCTCCAGAATCCTCCATTACTATATCACGAAGTTCTTATATTCATAGGGAATTATCGTTCCACGTAGGATATGGATATTCGAGAAGTCTACCGACTGGAATCAACGTCTACGGTTGACATTAACGTGTCTTATTTATAGTTTAGTCAGTTAGATATGGAACGAAGAAGGCAGAAACCGGCTGACATTTTTCTCTGTCGATTGTCGTTTCCGTGCATCTATTTTTACTCGAAATCTTCACGACACTCTTTATCTCCGATCTCCACTCTCGAGGCACTCCTTCTGTTAATTACAATCTCCATATATGACAACGGCACTCCAAACTAGATAATCTCCGATTTTACTGTCACAGCTAGAGAATTTCGTAATTTCCCTTTTGTCTAGTAAAAATCCGATGAATGAAGATCGGATCGGATAATTGTTATCATTCGGAAACGGATGTCTAATGATAAACTGATATTTTATAAAATTCCATCTATTTCTGCAACATTGTTAGAACTTTTAGTCATTCATTTCAACTTGTGACTTCACTTGCTATATCAGGCGAGCAGAAATTATTGATATTTGCTATTTCTACTCGAATATATCTCCTGTTAATTATACTTAACATTTAAATTTGTCAAGTTGACTCAATTCTCCCGGTAGTTCGGCATTTTGAAGTCGACCATTGATTAATTACGAAATTTTTAGTACATAATTTACCATCCATTCACGCGAATACTCTTACTCTGACTGCAGGTTTCTAGCCCGTAGATGGTATTGATAATGGAATATGTACCAATAGGGGAATCTCTATAAATACGATATCTGGAGAATTTTAATCGGTCCTGGACACGGGCAGTCACGTTTGGATGAGATACTGAAGCAGTTTAACCAGGAGCGTTAACGGTGACGAAAGTAAAGGGGGTCTCGACCGAGGGCCCCTACTGGTCAATTAAATATATTTGAGACGTTGGGTCCCTCGAATACTCCTTCGGACCAACAGATCAAACCAGCCTGCCGCATGACGGGATGGAACCGTTCCGTCCCACAGGTGGATCGAATTAGCATCTTCTTGGTGGATGCGCGCAGGTGCGCTGCTTTGAAAATACCTTAAGGTTATTTTGTGGGAACGATGCCTCTCATCCTCTCTTCGTCTCTTGGCTTTCGGCTTCTCCCTTTCTGGCCTGGGCAATGTATTGCTTTTATCTTCTCCACCGTTTCTTTTTCTTTCTCCCGGACGGTTCCTATGGTCCCCATAAGGCTGGTGGTGTAACCCACCAGATTTTGCGGCTCGGCCTTGGCTCGGATTTATCGTTTCCTCGTTCGCCCTTGTGCCAATTTTCAATTTGCATGGGTTTCCACGGAAATGCTTCTTGCACGAGTTTGCCCATTTCTTTTCTTTCCTCGAGACTGAACGCTTTATCACTCTTTAATGAGATACATGAGACGGTCAAAGGTACAATATCCGCAGCATCTAGCTTAACGGTCCAGGTTGTCTCTGTGGAATATTCCGAACAAAACTTTTCTCGCCAATGTCTTTTCACTCGTTTTCTCCTTATTTCCTTTTTTTTTTTCTTTTCTCCGCGTGCTCCCTCCCTCCTCTCTGTCTCTTATTATATTCATCCTTTGTTCCAGGACTGGAGTCCGCACGGGGACCGACAAATGCCTAAAGTTTTCATAAAACGGAAGAACGAAAGGGAGAAACGAGGAGGAAAAGATTGACCCGTCTCACCGCACGTTATGTAAATATTAGATTTTTCAAAGGTTCAAAGTAACTTCTATAACACAATGGCGTCAGCGAGTTCCTCTCTGCGGACAGCACAGAAATGGGCCCGTAGCAAATATATCGTACCACGCGTAAACATTAAACGCATGTTTTATGCATTTCAGGCGTACGTGGATATGCACATTTCGAAGTGGATAGTTCGTTCGTGTACCGCAGTCTCTGGAGTACATAAGGAATTCCGCGTGAAACGGAGTCCCTGGACGAAGGACGGACCAGTTTCTTGGCCGCGCAACCTGCTGTTATGCTCCTGTGGAAGGCAGGGCCGGTTTTACAGGTTGAAGTCGGCTCAGGTATTATGCTGTTATTATTGTTATTCTACGAGGTTACATGAGTGGGGCCCCCTTAGGGGTCCCGAGGACGCCCCTGTAACACAAGCCAATATAATGGTCCTTAAAGAGAATCTGAGAAGGAGAGGCTGGATAATCGGTTATGATCAGAGTCGTGTATTCTGTAGCGAGAATTACTTGTGACTGCAACTCATCTTGATTTGTTTTCTTTTGCATAAAAAAAAATATAAAGGAGTAAGATATGATTAAGACGCATGGGAGAGGAATAAAACTTGTTTATGATCCCGAAACTGTGTGGTGAGAATGGTCGAACGCGGCTCCCTGTGCTTCCCTTTTCATTTATTTATTTTGTGCTATTTGGAAAGCCAACGAGATTGCTCAATTTTTAAAATTGATCTTCGGTCAGACAGTCCCTTGGGCTGCTCAGAAATTCAGACTCTAACAATAGTTTAGTCCAATGGCGCAGGAGCCAATAAATTGTATTGATGTGCTTTTTGCGATATCATGAACTTAGGAATGGCAAAGGCGTGTCAAGGCTTTTACCAGGGAGTTGGAATATTAGTATGTAAATTGGAAACGTGGAAGCAGCAGAGGGAGAAGACAGAGGAACGAACGGACAAGGATGCAGAAGAGAATCGCCCGTGTAGGTAGGTGTAGGTAGGTAGATGCGTTGGGTGCGCACAGGAGTCAATGACTATGGCGCAATGATGAAGCTATAATAAAAAGCAAAAGAGACAGGAGGAGGAAAGCCGAGACTGAAGCTGGCGAGTGGAAGTTTTTAGAAAATGTAAAATGAAAAACGAAGGATTTGAGATCGGCGTCGATCGCGTATCGTCGACGCACACGCCGCGTAAATGGATACGCGGCAACCGCAAGCTGCATAGAGCATCAGATCCGCGCTGCACGATTGAACGTTATTGAGCTGCTCGATAGGTGGGTAGATGGGTAGATGGGTAGATGGGTAGATGGGTAGATGGGTAGATGGGTAGATGGACAGATAGCGAGACACATACAGACTAGACGGATAAATAACCTATACAACTGCAATTGGTGTGATATCTCGACGAAATTTTTAGACTGTGTGTCTCTACACGTATAGGGAGGCTGCCAACGTTTTTATTCTTGTATTTTTTGTTGCGCTTTTTTAATTTCAAAATTGCTCTGTGCATGCAAAGTTCCACCAGTCGCAGGATTGGTGTTAACCGCCGCCAATATACTGTGCAATCTCTCTACGTGATGGAGAGGCATTCCAATATAAATCCCCTGGAATTATTATACCACTCTCGGAAAACTACGGGTCAGCACAATGATCTCACCCGACTTTGGAATCCATTTGGATCACGGATATAGAGTACATTAACAGGACTCGTGTAAAATGGTGACTAGCTGGCTGACTGCTTGACTGACTGGGTGGCTGGCTCGTTTGTTTGTATTTATTCTGCTTGCTTTTGCGTCAAATCATTATTGACCAAGCGCCGCGAGCTGCTGCGATATTATTTGTTGAATATTGGTTTCTGACAAAAATGCCAGATACGCTTGAATTTACAATAAATTGTTGGGCTGCTGGAATTCTTGTTTTATTTTCACCACATTCATCAAAGTAACATATATCAGTGGAAAAGAGTTGAATGGAAATTGTGGTGATGCAATTGACGTGATAGGAGGCGTATAAAAAGCGCATGCTAAGCTTTCATTACTTATTGATTTTGACTGCGGGACAGTGAATTCAATTTTCAGCCCGACCATTGTACTCTTCAGTAGGTGCGTCATAAGAAAATAGTCGAAATCGGAAGGACTGGTAGAGTCTATCGGTCCATCGGTCTATCGGTGCGCAATCGAGTAAAGACACAGGTAGATATTGTTGTTTGTATATATGTAGACGGTTGCTGGTTACCCTTCCCCTTTCTTCCCTAACTGGTGAATATCCACATGAAACGGCCTGTATCCAAGTAGAGACTAATCGGCCTAAAAGCATTTTAAGTGGTGCCGACTCCGGCCCCTGTTTGGCTGGTGGCTTCCGCAAACATGGGAAAAGGGAGAACCAGAAGGAAGCCGCTCTGGCTGCGTGTGTCTTTCGCCGAAAGTCAGCGCCGCACACGCGGGGCCAGTTCGGGGAGACGACGTAGCGCGCAGGGGAAGAAGGGAGCTTCTGGTGTCTCCGGGTGATGGAAGGATTTTTGGCGAACGAGGGAGACGGGGGAGAGAAGAAGAGAGAAAAAACAAAGGAAACAAGAAAAAGATAAACAGAAAAGCCCAAAGCTTTTCTGCCGTTGCTTTTCCACGGGTGAGCTGGAACCATCAGGGCAGCCGGGCAGTCGGGCAGTCGGGCAGCTTCCTAGCGGTAGGTATCCTTTGGGTCTGATCCACCAAACGCCACATCTACTAGACACTCGTTAATCCGTGGAGAGTAGGCAGGATGTGTAACTAGGCAGCCAGCCCACAGCAGCCATTCAGTCAGCCACCCTAACGGCCGGCCGGGCTGCCCTCGGAGGATGAAGGAGTATGCTTTCTTCTGGTCTGTTGCCGGAATTGCGAATTAGTGGTATCGAGGGAATCTACCCTGTGGCCGCAACCCCTGAAGATTAGCCAGAACGTGTCAAGTTACCAAAACATCCTTATACTTTTTTTTCCCCGTCTCACGTACTCACAGAAAAAGGAAAGGAAAAGAAATGTCTTCCTAGGTAGGAGGATTGACTGGACCATATTTTATACCATCGTCTAATCTTACCGAACCAGTATTACTAATATCGATGCTCGGCCGCACGAAAAATGAGGGTAGCTCAGGAATATTTAATCCAGCCTAGTGGCACCCTGGATATGCATTTCGTGTAGCCTGGCTTATATTAACGTATTCCTATCGAATAGTATGTTAGCCGTTATCAGTTATCTGGATCAGGCGGTGCTTAATACGGCTGCCTTGTAGCTATCCAAGGAATTACGTAGCGCATGAAACGATTAACTCTACCGCAAAGTTTACTCGCTGCTTCCAATTCCATATCCCGCAGCACTTGCATAGCTCAGCTAGCTGGATGGATGGATGGGTGGATGGGTGGATGGGTGGATGGGTGGATGGCGGGACGTGCGAATGTGTGTGGTTGTTTGTGTTTGGCTGCGTACAAACTGTAGACCCGTAGACACGTGGAATCCAATACATTTCAACTATGACTGACTGTGATGTCCCTTTGCCTGGTTTCTTGCGAAATTGTGAAATTCGCGAGCGTTACTTCCCAAGAAGCGGCCCCCGAGCGAATTTCAGAATATGAATTTAGTGGAGTGCCTCATTTGCGATGGGAAAAATTCAATCAGGCGCTGTGCAATTACGTGCAGATAATTGAATTAAATTAAATTGGGTTACCATCTAGTCGTATCTACTCAATTTATCGTTTACCCAGATATTATATCCATTTAGGGTATTTCGGGGATGAAATGATGAGGTGGTATAATGGATTGCACCATATATATTGAAACGCTTGCGAGATAGGATTCTCAGAAGGTCGTGAATTCAGGAAGCTCATCTACTGGGTGGGTCGATAAAATTAATGCTCGCAGGTGCAAAATAAGATCCCATTACATCTATTGAAAATAGCTGAATTAGTACACTTGACTTTTTTACGTCTGTTCCTAATACTGATTTTGAATTCTACGCGACTCTGAACGCTGTTTGTAATTCTGATTGATCCTCGCCGGCGTCTTGATTAGCAGCCTCTGAGGTCGGATACTGTTGTCTATTGCCATGATATAGGTAGATCCTTTGTCAGGATAGATGATCCAGATGAGATCTTCCTTGTCTGAAATTAGTACGTCTGATTCCGCAATTGTTTCCTCAAACGTCGCCGCGAGAGGCTTTTTAAATATATTAATCAATTTAAATTCAAATGTATCGAAGAAAATTTAATTTCTCCTAATTTTGTCATCCTCCCAGACGTCGCTGTGAGTTATCTAGGGATTGTACAGGAAATTTTAGGAGAAGAAGTTGTTGTTTTCTCTTTCTAAATTATTGCAAAATTAAGGATAGGGATTTAAAAACAAAAACGTTAAGTGAAGTAAGGGTTTACCCCCCGTGGATCGTTACAATATACGAGTATAGTATGTACGTCTCTATGTACTTTGCATTATGTAAGGATAATAGGTACATCAATACCTGTACGGTTACTGGCTAAAGGAAAGACAAATTAAGGGATACTCCACGTTCATCCAATTCGCGAAATCAGCACAGAAGACATTATCCTTAATGAAATGCATCGGCCGGGAAATGCATAGGGATTTCTGGAAGCGGGTTGGCCCGTCAGAGCAAGCAAAGGGAATGCGGTAAGACACGTGGTTGGACGCGGAGAAAGAGACGGCAGAGGGTGGAAGAAGAAGGGAAACAAATGGAAAGTGTTGAAAGAGAATGAAGGAGGAAAGAGAAGGAAGCGCCGCGGAAATTCAGCCTTTACGTGCGAGTAAAGTGACGGCATTAATCAGTGCAAAGCCGAGATTTTTATCGTTCTCGGAGAGAAAGTGGTTCGGCGCAGAGCAAGAAAAAAAAAAGTAAGAGAAGGAGGAGAGGAGGAGGATCCAAGAGAAATATAGAAATAGATGGGACGCGCCGGGGTGTGAAAGTACACAGGGGATACAAACAGATATCGATTCCAGGGCAAATAATCCAAGCCATAAGTTATCCCTGGGGGTAAATAAGAGAAAGAAAAAAGGAAGAGGAAGTGGCGCAAGGAAACCGAAGGAAGGAGGGGGGGGGGGCAGGTGTGGCGGATAGAGCCGCTACTGAAAAAAAGAAAGCTCAACGATTACGATAATCCTGGGGAAAAGTGTAATCCGATAAAAATCCAAGCTCGGGGCCCTGGGGGACTAGGTACGTGCCTGCCCTCTTAAGAAGCGTCTTTCAATATTGGAAACTGGAAACTCGCACGGTGGGAAGATTCTGCCAGTGACATGACTCCCCCTATACGTCTGTGTCCCTCTGACATTTTCTCTCGCTCAGGATCTACGTCATTCTCTCTTATACTCGCATACTCGCTCCTATCTTACAGCATCCCAGCATCTCTATCTCGCATCTCGCATCTCGTTCCCGAGGACTCGTCGAATCTTCTGATGGATCTGTTTTTATCCTTCGACGCGTTCCCAAGCGGATCCCATGATAAATCGTTCGACTTAGCGGCCGCCGCGTCCTGGGATCGTGATCTCGCTGCATCTCGGAGATCTGTACCAGGGTCAGATTGAAGATGCACTAAGTGAGTTGAGCCAGTACGGTTGCAACGGTTGCAACGGTTGCAACGGTGCAATGGATGATAGTTACAGTTAGAGAGACCGTGCATCTATAAGAAACGTTGAAAGTGCAGAAGAAAGGTAACTTCTTGAATTCCAGTAAGTAAGGATAGATCGACTTTAGATTGTCTTTACGATTTCTCCGGCGCCGTAAATCTATAATCATATTAAGCCCACTCAGTGGCACCAACTTGAGTAACCACGCGAACCTATCTGTCTGTCCATGTTGGCTGTACTGGATATTTCCAGAGGATAAAAGGTGCACGTTACGCGAATAATCTTCCATTCGAGGCATTTCGACAGGGATGCCAACTTGATTAGGCCGTGCACTGTGCACTTTATGGCCCGATTCTCGACATATCTTTCAGCCGTAATTGGCAGGATTGGTTGATGTATTGATTTCCAATAGACTATCAATTTTGCGAGAGAGCATAACAATCGCAATGTACCTAGTGCATTAATTTGCATTCCACGAGAGCTGCTATATTTGATTACCATTCGTAAGCTATTTTGCATCGCGGAATTCCTATAAGAGAGATCTGCTTTCATGCTTTTCTACAGTTCATAAGGAAGTACCTGGCATTGTGTAAGAGCAATAGGAGTTTCGGGATGTCAAAGAGAAGTTTTATTCTTACCTTTCGTTTCCCTGTAGAATCTCAGGAATTTCGACTAAATTGAACCTAGTAAAAATCAGCTAGAATCTCTCGGCAACTTAATGCTGGCACGTGGCTTATTTCATCCTTTTGCCGCGAAATTTGACACAAAAACAAAAAATCTAATGAAAAGCTACTGGCGCTGTAGAAGCAAGTAAATGGAAAGTCATATTTCCCCAAAAAGCCCTTCGACCGCAAGGTCTTTAATCTTTTACCAAAATGAAAAACCATTTCATCCATTTTATACAGAGCGCACCAGTATTGTGGCGAAGTGCTTCGTATTATGGTTTATCCCTACTGATAGGCCGATGTCACAGCTGAACCATCTCTCTCTCTCTCTCTCTCCCCCTCTCTCTGACGGGAAACTCAAAAGAATTCGCACTCCATTTTATTTCCCTTTCTTATGCAGAGAACCCCAGGAATTTTGTCAAAGAATTCAGAGGACATACCTCAATATAGATATACACAGTGGTGGCGCCGAGCGTAGCTGTGATCCGTCCCGTCTGCGATACGTTTGCAGTGATAACGTAGCAGAAACGCGGAGCTTAATTCTAAATTATAAAAGAAGGACATTTCGTAGTAGCTAGAGTGCAAGAGTATCCAACCTAAATCTAAACCGTATCCAAAATCCCGTCTACCACCTGCTCATCGTCTGCCGTAAGCTCGTCCAACTGGATTACCACTGTGGTTTGTGAGGTTGCTACCGTTAGACCAATGCGCATGCGCGCTCTACGTACTTCCGGCATACATATTGCCTTATGCTTTTCTTTCTAAATGATGAAATATTAACTCACGGTTGGCTGAGCAAAATTTAGTTTAAGGCGACACGACTTGCTTCTCGTAATTATTTGTTACTTGTGTACCTAGCCTGCAAGGCATACCGGATATCATTTTGCCAAGTGATACAGGAAGTTGGTGCTCTATCTTTTTTCTGTGGTTGATCTTATTTTTTCATTGTCTCTCCCCTTTCCTCCTTCTGTGCTTCAAGCCGAAGTCAGACAGACACGTGGATGAAATGGAAGACGACTTTTTGGTAGGTATTCCGAAAAAGGATTCTTTTTCCTGAACTATCTCTTACCGCCTCCCTCTCTCTCTCTCTCTCTCTCTCTCTCTCTCTCTCTCTCTCTCTCTCTCTTGCTCTTCCCTTGGAGCAACACATAAATTAAGTAGAGCCGTTTTAAAGCGCTGCCATAACATTTATCCTGGGATCCTGTACGTGGCGCATGACAGGGCAGGGACCGACGTTAAATCTTATGAGATTTACGATTAGTCCGCATCGCCGCGGTGGGGCCCGAGTTTAAAATTCATGAGGAGACCAAATGGGGGCTGTCGGCCACAACAATCCCTATCAATGCTAATTACATCGAGTTCTCAATATTTCGATTGATTTTCACTTCCAAGCATCCCGGCTGCTGGAACTGACTGTACCGGTGCAGATTGTTAAAGTAATGCAACAACTCGAGTAACTGATATTATTTAATAAACTCTTTTTCCATGTGCTTTTGTGCACTTTTTATGTTCCGGATTTTATAACCCGTTGTTTGAACCGTTATTGTCCTCGGCGTCCAGTTGAATTGGATCAATTTACTCTGACATTCAGATCTCTGCGACCTCGTTGTCCCGGCGACATTGCTGGCTCGGTTTCCATGAAACCGCCGCTGCGATGTGCAGCCTGTATTGAATCGCGCAAAAATCCCAACCCTCCGTCCTGGCTGGTCATTTCGCAAGCATTGTTTCGCTGACCGAAATAGACACGCGATCAATGTGGAATATACAAAGGCGGAACGCAGAATGGAGACAGAATGGTCACCAAATGGATACGCAGAATGGAGGCTGACTAATTTATTACCGTGTTAACCGGGGTTCTATCATTCTCGGTAAGCTCAAAAGTTTCGAATTATCGATTCCTATGTTTCACAATATCCAGTCCATTGATGCTCCTGCGGCATTCGGTATTTCATGACTTTATGGAAATTATTACTCCTACATCGTAGCTCCTATAGATTACGGTAAGAGATTGCATTGCTTTTACTTTGAGATTAACAACATCCCACGTAGCTGCGGCGTACCCTTATATTTCCCATTAAGTAGTTCCGACTATAAATTTCCTCAATTTCCAATAACCCATGCATACAAAGCAAAGCTCTTTATGAAAGGTATTCAAAGCGAGTTACAAAATTGATCGATACATTCCGCAGAGTGCACAGCGCCTCTGACATCAGTTAAAGAAACTAAGCAGATTGTCCAGACCAACTACTCGACTGCTTTGCCGCGACGTTTCCGTTGCATAAGGCATTTCCCACTGTATTCTACAAGAGACTCGACCCGACACGAACCGACCCGAACCGACCCGACCCGACCCGACCCGACCTTCCTCCTCTTCGATACCAAGTAGGAACTTGCAATTGTTTTCAAACTTTTATATTTTTTATTCATTTCCTTCGCCTACAGGGTGGTCCAGAAAAATCCGTGTCCTCCAAGAATCCGTGCCGCGTGCTCGCTACGCGTTCGCATTGATTGACGGTTCGGTCGGCCGTCGCGACGCCGTGGTTTTGTAAGAGGTGCTTTTTTTGTCGCGGGTTCCAACGCTTCCTCCGGCGGTTCGTTTCTTCCCGAAATGTGGAGCAGCGAGTGTCGACGCGGTCAAACGCTAATTCACTCTGGACCCGATGAAAGAATGAATCGCCGGGCCCCGTTGAAGGAAGAATAAAAGCTGGGAGAGAGAGAGAGAGAGAGAGAGAGAGAGAGAGAGGGAGGGAGAGGAAAGAGAAGCAGTCGATAAAAAGACTTGGTTCGGTTTAAAAACACGTGCGGAAAGAAATAGGAGAATTTCATTGGTTCCTCGGAGCGTTACTTCACGTATCTCGTTGCCTCTGCTGTACGGTAGTGTAGCGTCGCGACGCGTCCTGGCGTCACTTTTGAAGACACAAAAAAGCGAAACAATTCCACCGAATCCGTAGAGCGTTGCTTCACGTAGCCCACGTAGCCCACGTAGCCCACGTAGCCCACATAGCCCACAATGTATACGGTCTATCGTAATAACGCAGGCGTCTGTGACGGTGCGGCGTCGTGGCGCGTGGGGACGCTCGCGTCTTCGTCGCCGTGACTCGGTAAAAATTGCTGCGATTTTTCGTTAAAACTCGAACCGTTTCTCCGTTCGGCGAATCAAATTGCTGGAAACCGATTGGTTCGCCTAACAGCGATTGTCCTTGCTATTGTTACCGTCGTTGTCATTGTTTAACTAAAAAACAAAAGACACGAGACGGCTATCAATCTTTATAATCAGATTCGGATCGATTGCTAAATTCATTTTCCTTGGTGAAATCTTTCCTCCTTTTCTCATCAGCACGTTGCATTCGCTTCCTACAAATTTATTCATTTGGAATTTCTCTTCGGCAAGAGTCGTTCATCCAGCAATTGCGATGTAATTAGAAAAGCACTTCCGTTAGCGAGTGCAATTCCTCACGTAAAGTCGCGTGGACGGAAACGCTCGGGAATCGATAAATCGAAGCAATTCCAGAATTAGTGCAGAAGTATTATGTCGAGGAAGGGGGGAGAAAGGAAGGGGGTGCGAAGGTTTAGACGAGGGGCTAGAAACGAATCGGCGGCCGATTCCTCGAGCAATTGCGCAATTCCCTCATATTTCCTTTCTTACAGAGAACAATTTGTTTTTTCAAGACGCCGCAGTTGTCCATGCAACTCCACTCCATTTAATTTCCAAGACTCTTGCTCCTTTCCTCTCTTGAAAGGGAAGGTGAAGAAATCCATTTGTGAAAATGGAATCGACGTCACTTCAAAGTGCAGTCGAAGATTCTTTCCTGCCATCGACTCACAATACACGTGGTCGCAAGTGGCTGGTAATTGTTGAGAATCCTCGTGCCGACGCTTGCAGCATCTTCGAAGATCTCGTGGCGCGCAGGTCGCGCCGATCGTTCTGGGAATACGGGGTCGGGAGGGTCTTGTGGGGCCTTACACGTTAGGAAACAGGACGGATGGATGCTGGCTGTGCACCTGCTTCGCCCCAGGGTCAGTTGCAGTTGCAACTCCTCTTCTTCTTGCATCCGCGCCTCTACGCTTCTATTACTATGCTGCATTCATTTTCTGCTCTCTCTACCGTAATCTGGTTTCAGAATGGCTGCCGAGACCAGCCAGCTGCATATGCATATACATCCATACATTTGTGCACTTGAGATATTCCCTTGTGGCTTCCTCACTATAGGGAAAAGCATCCACGAGACCGGATACAAACACATTCGTCACGCTTTTCTCTTCCGAGGTCCCCTATAGTGTTCTTACGTATTTCTTCTATTTATACACCTAATGGCTATAGGATCGATATTTATTACTCTGTTCAGATTGAAGAGCAGAAGAATTTTGAGAATCGCACAGATGGGCCTCGGAATTGTAAGAAAAAATGATAACAACCTGGTTATTGAAATGTCCTACTTTAGATTTCATATCAAGGATGGTCTTCAATTGGTTTTTGTGCTCGAAATGTAATTTTGCGATCGAAGGTATGGATGACACGCCGTTCTCGAGGAATTCCTTAAATTACGGTATTTGAACGGAAGAGGATGATCAAAGGCGGGGGTGGGGCGG
>NW_014333292.1:34396-45456 GCF_000341935.2 Cephus cinctus | reverse complement strand
GGGGGACGGGGGGGGGGGGGGTGGAGAGAGATAGAAAATAGAACGAAAATAAAGAATGTTCATTGAAACGTGCTCCTTTTGAAATTTCTGTTAAAGATTTTTCACTCTTCTTTGGAATTTCTTGAAGAAAATATCCTGGATATCGTCTTGCCAATTTTTTCATTATATTTATTCCTTATATGATCCTTTTTCTTATTCTCCAGTACCGCCGTTAACCACTGACATTTCTACAATGTAAGTTGAGTTCCTCAAAGAGTCTTTTCATGCAGAATTTAGTTTGCTTCATTATTTAGAAAGGTATAGACATAACTACACAGCACAGGACTGTTCAGCAATTGCTGGAGGAATTTATGGAAGGAAATTTCTTCGGCCCATCCGCCCTTCATTTTTATGACCTTTTTTTTTGCCAAGATAGCACAGGGACGTATCTCCTGTATATTCTTAGAAAGAAAAAATAAGCGTTCGCTGCTTACATAATTTGAAGCTAATAATTGTCGATGTTCCTGTAGATAGTTAGGCGGATATACAGGTATAGAGGTAGACAGGTGCGCTATACAGGCACCTACCTTAGGTGTACTTTATCGATATAGTTAGTGCCTAAGGCGTCGAGCGGTGGGTGTAGCTAGACTCGTGTTGCTGCTGTTGCTGGCGAAACCTTCGACTCAGCCGACCCAGGAGCTTCTTATTAACGTTGCTACTCTGCACTCGGGTTTCTCCGCCTTCGTGATTGCCGACTTCCGCGTCTCTCGTTACTTCCACTTTTCTTCTTTTCTCTTTCTTTTCTTTTTTCTACAGCTGACGACTATTGCTCTACCTCCTCCTCCTCCCTTCTCCTTCGAAACTAACTCCTCATTTCCTTGCGCACAATTTTCTCCTTCTCTCAGCCCTCCTTATCTTCTGGAACGCCTCCTGCGACAGTTTGTCCTGCAATTTTTCGACCTCTAAAGGACTTCCTGAGCAGGACACACGGTGCCTCCATGTGTCTTCTCACGGGTTGGGTTGGTTCCGTAATATACGGGAGCGGCTAGCCCACCTTTCAGGAAGTTCCTCAGGGCGCCATCCGGAAGTCGTCACTGACCAAGGACATCAATTTGGCAGTGGGCCAAGCGCGCCGGTCGCAGGAGAACGAGAGTGCTGGAAAAAGCGGAGGAGGAGGAGGAGGAGAAAGAACGAAAGAACGACAGAAAAGCTGGGAAACCACCTGTAATTAGTCGGCTTGGACTTCTTATTGGCCAACCTTTTCTTTCCTCTTTTTCTTCTCCCGTCTTGTCATTCTTGTTTCTTTTTTCCCTTTTTTCCCTTTTTTTCCTCCTCTCGGCCGCCTGAATCACAATGTCCAGCGCGGAATTTACTGATAGCCAGTTGCCCCGAAGGACGCACGTGCGTGCGCGCGCGCGTGCGCGTATGCTGATGAGAGCGATGCGAATAGCGACGCTAATCAGATTAAGGAGAATAAGGCGAATGGGAGTGTCAGCAACTGTCCCTGATTCTGCGGGCTACTTGCAACAATACGTAGATAGATTCGCAGAAAAGCTCCTTATTGCCGTTTCTTATTATCTCAGGGGAATGCACATTGTGGTCCAGTGGGTACGGCTCAATTACTCCGCCACTCGGAGATGCTGGGACGTTGCGCTCGGCAATATGACGTCATCAGGCGAAAGGAGGAGGTCAGAGCAAATGTGTCTGGAAAAAGATTGAAGATAGGAGCATGAGGGTAAAAATGTCTGCAGCGAGACGACTGGAAAGTTTGGGCAGGTCGAGAAGGAGTTTTCGAGGGTCGCACAGCGAGCAGTTGTGGATGCTCCTTTACGCCGGAGGACGGGGGCGCTTTCAAAGGGGTTAGTGCCTTCGCATATTTGTCCAGTAAAGCGCGACGTAAGTTTTCCGCGATGAAACTTTCCGAGGTAACCGGGGCCCAAGGGGGTCAAAGGGGGTGAAAAGGGGTCAAAAGGTCCCGAGTTCGAACAGGAAGCTGCTGGCTTGGATGGACCGTAATGTGATAACGATCAGCATCTCCGTGTACCAAGAGTGTTGGACCATCCCCCGCGAGGGGGGAGGGCGGTGGCTCTTCTCGTCTCTTATCTTCCAAGGGTAGCTTGCATAAAGGTCCACGCCTTCTGTACGTCACGTCAGAGATGCTGGCCCAGGAGCACGTCTTGAAGTCATCTTGAAAGAGGTAATGAGACGAGGCTGGCGAAGGACCGTCGGGCGGTGAGAAGATCCGCCCCGGGATTTTAAGGTCGACGAGAGGGAGGACGACGAGGTCTCCCCTCGTGGACATTCGCGATGCTCGTACGGATTTAATAACGCAACAAAGACGCTGGCTGCTAACTCAATTTTCTTAAAAGCAGCGTTAAAATTTAATGGGGCTGGCTGGGGGTGCGGGTTTTGCCCCGGAGGGTCGTCGGAGAATCCTCTTGTCCAGGAATCCTCTTTATTTCTCTTACTTTCCACCCCTTTGTACCACTTACTCGCATTTACTCCTCTTTACTCTCATTCCCTACGTTAAGTCTCACCTAACCTGACTAATTCATTCATTCACGTATTCCTCTTTCTTTCTCTTCTCTTTTTACACGCCAGTCGGTGCTTCTTTCTTTTTTCCTTTTTCCTTTTTCTTTTTCTTAGTCCCCCTCCCAGCCCCCTTCTCCTTACTCTATTCTGCACTACACGGACAGAATTTTTCATTAAAAATACCACTTTTCGTAATTTCGTTTTCGTTTGAAGTTGGCTTAATAAATTATTGTTTAAGTTATATTTATTTGCCTCGGTTATTCTTTCGCGTATGTGCAGAGAATAAGAAATAAGTATTCGAAAAAAAAAATAGTTGAGAATATTAAATGTAGGCTTATCGAACAGTCTGAATATGGTTCTAGCGTCTCGAATGGGTGAGTTAACCTCAGCCGATGCGATGCTCCTAAATAATACTATGCGTCGTGAGGTGATTTTTCGACTTCGGCTACCGATTCAGATAACGTTTTCGCTTCCTGGTTCCCTTTGAGTCGCCACCCTGCTCAGAAGCTGCTCCAAGAAGTTACGTACCGATTCGCTAAAGAACGCTCTCGATTTAGTTTGAAGGCACGACTCGAGGGGAAGGATAAGAGTTATCGGCCATAAGGATCTCGACCAATCAGAACGATTAGTTCCGAAATGTTGCTATTGTCAATTGACTACTTTAAATCAGTCTGTCTTGGGACACCGATCGGGGTGCCTCGAGCTGTCTCGCGCTCCCGGGCCATTCCTTTATGGCTTTTCTAGCTGTGTTTCCTATACGGTATAGGAAGTTCTCGCGTTGCCCTATCCAGAAAATATCCAGAAAATCTTATAGATTTTCTACGTGTGTTTCAGAAGTGTAGTGTTGTGCTATAGTGCAGTGCTCTGCCCTAGATGCAGTTCTCGGCCTGGACGGATCAGCTGAACCAGATCCGGTGAGTGCTTTCAATGTATTAATTGGTGGCGGGATTTCGCTTTCACAGCTGCGATTCGTTCTGCTACGTTCTCGACCAATTGCTCTCTGCATTGCGCACTATTTGCTTGACGCTTATTCCGCGACCCTTTCTACCTCGACTTGGACGTCTGAGCGGCCGTGCATTTCCCCCATGATCCTTCGGTCCCGTTGGTGCATCCGGTTGCTTTTGCCGATTTTACGCGACTCCAATGATCAGCGCCTGAGGTCGCGTTTCTCGATTTTGCGAATCACCAAAAATCAAGAGGATCCGTTGAGCTATCGTCTTTTCCGATAGGTTCTGTCAGAGCTCTCGTTTTGGCGGAATTAAGAATGTTCCACCTGAGCTCCCAGGTTATGCCGGCATTTCGGTTCCCAGTGAAAAAAGAATTGGCTGGCGCCCGCCTGGCATGCGGATGCACGGCCGAATTTGACGTAGGTGAAAATATCAGTTAGATATTTTTTTGGTGAAACAACAGAAGATTTTACATTAAGTTAGGTTAATTTTTACCAGGGAACACGGTCAAAATTGCAAATAACAGTATTTATCTTGTGCACTGTACAAATTCCTTCTAGCCACTAAAAATATCGTGTGTTATGAACAATAAGTAATGAAATGCTAACGATGTCCCACGATTACTGGTTTTTACGGTCAATTTTATCGTAAATTCCGTAGGAAAAATTAACGAAAAATTCTCTCCGTGTAGAAAACTCAGACACGAGGAACATCGTTTTCTATCTTGAGAATGGGCATTGGCCATTTTTCATTTCAGCCGCCATTTTTCTTTTGAGCTGTCGAGAGGCGTTCAATCTCGACCGCGTAGCTCGACATGACGGATTCAGAAGGCTCGGTCGGATGCTGCGACCCGCCGACGCCTTGCTTCAAATGGCTGACGGGTTGAGTAAGGATTTTCTGCTTGAAATTCATTCGCGAGTCTGTCCGGTTACGGGTGTAATCTACTTAACAGCCGTCCAGTCGGCTGAATAGGCGTTTGTGGAATTCTCAGGCAGGCGAACCAGTGAATAGACCCTGCTTGGTGTGTTGGTAACTTGGTATCGCATGATTCCTCAAAATTAGCTCTCTCTCTCGTGCCAAACGTAGCAAACACAGGGGAAGGAATTGCGTGACGTACGCATCTCTCTCGTTGAGTTAATGACTGTGATCATCCATAGGAAGCAAGCGCCTGGCACGCCATTCTCTTGTCTGACTCGCGCATGCTTTATCTACTGCTTTGGTGTCTCTTACGCATTCGCTTCGCGTAGTTTTTCCTCTCTCTCTCCTCCCTCCCCTCCTCGCTCTGTAGTCATAAAGCGACAGTCAAGGACAATGACAGTTACAAGATAGCCAGATAACGAGTCACTTTTTCTCCTTCTCTCTCTCTCTCTCTCTCTCTCTCTCTCTCCCTCTCTCTCTCTCTCTCTCTCCTCCCCTTCGGGTTCAGAAGAAAAGAGAGCCGTCTACCATAATGGCACGTCAGCCAACCAATAATAAATGATTTCTGCATAAATATGAGCTACCACATAAAGTGGAACAAATGGCTATTAACTTGTCTCTTATTCGAGATATTCGTGATTGTGCATTGCCGACTCTCAGAGGCAGCAGCAGCAGCCTGTTATTTGCGATACCGTACTATTTGGAGAAAAATTAAATATCGCAGAAAAATGCACGAACCACTCTACTTTGCAAGTGCAGTAATGCGTGTAATGGCGGCGACCTACCTTCTAGTCGGGCGAATCTCAAGAATTCCAAGGGAATCGAAGGTTGTTCGGCTCGTTTCCACCGGAGCCGTAGAGACCCCCGGGGGCACCGTTCGCTGTGCTTCGAGTACCGAGAGTCACGCTGTCGCGCAAAATGCAATAACAAATTGAATCCCCGGGTTCGCCAGTGGGTGTTCCTTATTGCTTGTCGGGCGTGCGCGTCACCTTTGACCCTTCGTGAATCCACCAAAAGCAGTTTCCTGCGAGTACTAAAGGTCGCCGATCCCGAGCGCCCTTTGTAACAGCCTCCATCCCTTGTTCTCGACGGGACTTGACTTTTTGGGGCTCGCAGGACTCGAGGCCACCAGGAGAATTCCTCCAGACTAGCTCCTAGCCTTGACAAGGGGATCCTTTCGAAAAAAGAAGAACCGGCGAAGGGTTGAATTCCAACGATTCAGGCCGCCTGACGCCCCTCGTCGTCCGGGGGTGCTGGGGATCAACGTGTTTCCCGTCGTCAGGTCAGATATTTAAGGGGCGTAACCACCCCTAAACAGAACCCTCTCCTTTATCCTCGTCAGCCGAGCGAATTTACTTCCTCCGAGTGCTAGTTACGTGCTGCTGGGATTACGTGAATGTGTTTTGTTATTGTCTCCTTATCGTTTCCCTTGCATTTGATTTCACTGTTATCACTTGATAATTTCAAC
Organism: Cephus cinctus; assembly: GCF_000341935.2. NCBI lineage: Eukaryota > Metazoa > Arthropoda > Insecta > Hymenoptera > Cephidae > Cephus > Cephus cinctus. The sequence continues at coordinate 39,612 of NW_014333292.1, read as the reverse complement.
CTTTTCAACTTTCCTCCCCTTTACCAAAGCTCTACGGACGCGATCGGTTTTACAGTACAGCGAGGTAAAACGGAGCCCTGTAGCGGAAGTACTCCGACGAAGAACAACCCTTGACGCTCTCTCAACACTTGATAGAGACTTTCTTATGATGAATTGACTGGCAGCGACTTTTATAGAAGAGGGTGGAATACGAGAGAATGGGAAGCCCCAAGGAATTCGAGGGTTCGGAAAGGCACGAATGGATAAAAAACTTTAAATGCATGGCTGCCAAAGGCAAAGGAAAAACTTGTGGCGCACAGCATCCGCTTCTGAGATTTATTTGATATTACGAATAAAAAAAAGGTGGCTGAGCACTTTTTACGTGTAGCCTCATCGGATATTCTGGGGCTCAAGAGAAATGGAACAAAAATATAATGGAGATCTTGTTCCATGGGTTAAATGACTTTTGGCTTTCTCTTAAGTTCCTTTGCGTGATAAAGCATCCTTCTATCCTTTAAACTATTCCATGCAACGATCTGTATCCCAGCATCCCGCAGGATTCTGCATTACAGTCACTTGACGTTAGCCTTGTATGGAATTCAAGAACCATATCGATCCTCAGGATCGCATCGCTGGACGATACGGGAATTTCCGCAAAGGCACGTATTTCCACTAACTGGCCAGTTTCTGGCGAGAGAACCGGAATCATCCGTGCCTCTTGGTACGGAGAGGAACGATGTGAGCAGGATCGTGGAATGAACGGGAATGAACGGGAATGAACGGGAATGAACGGAAATGGATGGACCATTGGAGTGGACCACTCGACGGGTTTGAATGCCTCCCGGCTGTCCGATACGTTACTACATGGGTCCTCAGGTTGCGGTAGTCGGGCACTAACCATACAAATCAGCCGAGAAATCTGACGTGAGTGTAGGTATATGGTTACAACGGACGATGGTAGCACAGGCACTTTATATTTTATATGCTCAATTCGAAACTTCAAAAGTGAAATATACTCGAATATTGACGATGGATCGAGGAAATGAAAAGGACGAAAAAAAAAAAAAAATTGTATTAGCTCTGACAAAAATTTATTGCGTACTGGCGAAAAAAAAAGGAAAGAATTCTTGCCAGATATGTATACGTATGTGTAATTCTTTTGTTTACCTCGTCAAATATTTTTTAGTTAACTTTTAAATCGTGAATTTATCTTTTCGAGTTTTTTGAAATCTCTGATTTTAACTTGGCGGTGAAACTTCGTTATTGTAATCCATGGATGTGCAACCATGTAAGCCTGGAAGTGGAAAAGCATTTTGGAATATTTCAGGTTAATCGAATGAGATAGCAGAGCAAATAAAATTTTGGAAAGTCTTCGTTCCTATGGTAAGATCAAAGGGTCCTACCGCCACATGTCTCGTTACGTCACCTCTTCTATCTATGCGCTAGATGCGATCTAGCGACTGGAAGTAACTAGGGATTTTGATTTGCGCGGGAATTACAAACTCGCAAGACACGAGATCAGAATGCCCCGAGGACTTTTTGGAATTAACCTAAATAATGTTATCCGCCTCGAGGATATTTCAGAAGACGCAGGCAATTCGTGTATATAGTTATACATGGAGTCCCTCAAGTCTTCTGCATATTAACGAAGTAGACGAACCGTACGGACTGTTTCAGCTTGGAATAAGTTATTCGAATGAGATGCCAGATGCATCTACGATTCTGGAATTATGGATGCTGTCATTAAAATTGTTTAATTAAATCTTTCGATCCGAACAGCTCGGCTGAATCTTATGGAAACTCGCGAGAGAAAGAAATACGGAAAATCTTCTAAAATGCGCGAGACACTCGACTTGCAATTGCTCACAAATAGTAAATAGCAGAGCAGGGCATTAAGAGAGTGGACCCATAGCGGAAGATTCTAGACGCTCTTGTAATTAATTAGAATAATAAAGAGTGCATATCTAATCGCATTGCGAGTCGCGAGCGGGTGGCTATCACTTTTCCCTCAGTCTGACCTATTCGCTTCCCTGTTTCTCCTGCAGTTTAAATTACGTAATGCGCGATGCTCGACGGTCCTTGCTTTCCAAGAAGGAGCCACTCTGCCGTGAAGAACGAGCAAAAAGTTTTCATTGCCGCTGCTACCCATGGATGAAAAAAAAGACTTAAAAAATCTGTACAATTGCCGAGCAGCAAAAAGAACGTGACAAGAAAGGAAGAAGCACTGTGCAGACAGATTAGGATTCGTTCTGCGATCGAAGCGACGGACAATTCTTCTGCAGCCTTTTAATCGCCGGCCTTTATAAGAGAGGCTGCAACGATTCTTTGTTACCACTGAAGAGTATTTATTCGTTCGCGTGACGTCGGTTGAAATTTCGCAATTGAAACCTCCTCACTCGCTGCTGTTTTGGCTTTTTCGGCGAGGCCTGTACCGAGTGTACTTAGATTACCGAGACCATAGGTATTCTGTGTACACTCTCAAGGGGCAGCTTTTACAAGAGATGCGATTCCTCGGCAACAACTTGGCAGCACAGTCATGTTCGCCAAACTCGGGAAGCAGGAGCCTGGATGCATCCAGAAATTGCGTCGTGCCGTTGCACCCTACTAAATATTTGCGTACGTCTTATCGTCGGACCGTATCCATGTAGATATTCCATTTGCCGGGCGAACTGGCAGTCGAGGATGAGCTTGGAAATGTCAGAAGGCGTCGCGCTTATACCTTGGCTCTTCTGCTGGTTTCAGGTTAAAGCACTTCCCGGTGTCGTTTGCCATCGGTAAATTCCGGCGGCTCTCTCTCTCTCTCACTCTCACTCACTCACTCACTCATTCACTCACCGGTTCTCTCCTCTCTTTTCGCTTGACTGCGCACGTGTAACACGGTATCGCTTACGTTCCACATGCACCTCGCATATATGCAAACGTGCTTTGGTTTCCTTTTTGGTTTGGGAATTGATCGATTTCGTTCAAATACACGTACAACCTGTAAAAACGTTGAAAAGTTTGTAAAGTTGAGCTTTTTTTTAACAAATAGTTTTTACGTTCATTTCGTCTCCCTTTTTTGACACCCTTGGTGCTTCGCCGTTCTTCTTTTTTTTTTATTATTTCCCTGTTTATTTTTTAATTATTTTTCCTCCTATTTTCTCATTCCTTCACTATCCTTGTTCTCCTGCCAATATAGAGACTCACGTGTTTACCGGTTCGCAAGTTAATTAAGCTTTCCCTTGAAAGGGTCCCGTGCGGTAAAAGTGAAAAAAGTGACAAAAGCCGTGGAGGCTGGGAAAAAGAGTGGGACGGCAAGACGAAAAAGTTTCCCCTAGCATGGCAAAAAAGCTTTGTGCTACGACGTCATGGTCGGTGACGTCCGCTAGAGACTGCAGGAGCATGCGATTAACTTCCGGTCAAAGGTCAAACCTCATCCATGTTTCGATTATGTCCTGGAAGACTGTTTACTTTTATATACCCGTATTTAGGCCGAACAGCCACATATGTACAGTTGTAATTAATGGCGATAGTGCCCAAAGGATCATGTGATCGTTCCTTGAGGCCTTTCCTCTCCTACATTTTCTCGAAGGTCTGGTAACCTTCAACAACCACCCTCAGACTCTACAGACACCTGATACTCATCCTAACGAGCAACTAATACATTGAGATTGCAAATTAATTGTGGAATTTCCCCCAAATTGAAGTAGGCATGGGCTTGCAATGGGTCAGACCCTTAGAGCCAGACGAATCGCATAAATCAAGTTCCGAGCTGCACTGCTGGAGTCATGCAACGGCAAAGTAGAACTTTTCCAAGTAGATGGATCTTGGACATGACCAGACAGCCTTATCGGAGGAACCCTTCGGACCAGTTAGTATCTAGCGTGTAATATTTATTAGCGCAGGGATGTCGATACGAATAGCCTGGAAGAGTGAAATCTCACGGGGCCAATCGGAGCCGGTCGAATGATCAGTGGGAGTATTGAGAGTACCATCACGGAAGAAAGTGGAAAAAGTGTGGAACGTTCGGGCGGTTCGTCGGAGAAACTTTGAAAAGGTATTCCAACAGGAGTTCCGTTCGACAATGAATCGGACAGGGAAAATAGAAGTAAGAATGAAGGGTTGCGTACTTTGAATGGAATGCTAATTAAAGAGATTTCAACTAATGAGATTCCCCTTAATTACCCAGGCAATTGTTTATTATTCGGAAGGCCCTAATCGGCCGACCAGTGAAAAGGAGGGTAAGAAGGAAGGGTGGAGGGTGGATGGGCGGGGGGTGGAAAGTCAAGGAGGAACTTGCCGTGTCGAATTGCCCAAGAATAACGGGTTTCCGATCGCGTTATTTAGGGCGGTATCGCGTGTGCGCGATTCTAACGGAGTTTCCGAACTTCTATCCCATTTTGCATACTTAACCCCTTTGCAACCCCTTACTTTATCACGGTAGCTTCATACCGCCATTATATTCATGATGCACGCAGGGGGTGGAGGGGGTGCAGGGGGTGCAGGGGGTGCAGGAGAAGACTCCTTGGAAACTTCCTAGAGCAATAATAGTCTGGTGAACTTTTCCGCGGTTGATAGTACAGTTAAATACCCGCGAAGCACACTACGGAGACAGGCGTCTGACTGCCGAATGATCTAACTACTTGCATCCCCATTATAGTAGAAAGCCTTCCTGAGAATACTCTCTTTAGGTGGTACGAGTGTCTGCTCTTGCTGGAGCTTTTAACGATCATCCCTAACAATTGCCTCCAGCTAACTGTTCATCTCGAAAGATTCGAGATTGAACTTGGCTTGCTCATATCATGTCGGCTGAAATCTGATAGGCAGCGTCGGGTTGGCTCTGATTACATCAAGGCCACATCTACTGTCTGCGTGCCAGTGCGCCGTTCCAAGTGTTGCCATTTTTCTGTTACTCGGCTGGAGTGTACGTCTACACAAGTACTTACGCGTAATGTTGGCTAAGGGTCGCTGCCGTTGCTGCCGTTGCTGCCGTTGCTGCCGTTGCTGCCAGAGGTGTCCGAGTGGTGGTTGCTGGATTTACGAGGGTGGCGCCACGTCGTTGATGAAGTATACTAATTAGTGCATTACGGAGGGAAAAACATTAAAAGCCTCGGCAAGAATTTTTCTTCGGCTGCTTTATATGGGTTCGAGTCAAAGAGAGAGAGAGAGAAAGAGAAAGAGAGGAGTAGTAGCGGGTGAGAAAACTTTGGCGGTTTCTAGAATAATTGTACCTTGTGTAAAGAGTGTCACCGGGGGGG